>NC_056737.1:830563381-830713381 GCF_019279795.1 Protopterus annectens
CATTCATTTAACAAGACTAAACTGGTATGGGGTCCAGTGACTGTAGCTTGCAATTGTCCTTGTTGATCATTTCCATGATAATTCAGTCCATGGCTTTGCATATTAGACTTGACAAACTGATGGATCTGTAGAGCCAGAGGTCAATTGATTGTCCTCCCTTATGAAGAGGGATGACTGTTGCAGCTCTCCAGTCACCTGGCACTTAACCTGTTTTGAGCCTGTATTTCGAGTGCCTTAAGTGGGCCGGCTGTCCTGATCTTGTAGTAGACCTTGTTGAATTTTATTAGATCGGTTAGTTTCTTGTTTAGTTGAGTCAGAGAAATCTTGTCTCTGAGAGAGTTGCTCTTTCTGATTTTGGCCATGACTTTTTTCTTTTGTTATTTACCCTGTTAAGGTAAGGATTCGACCAGTGGAGTTTGTTTTTGGTGTTAGATCTGGGTTTACTTCTGGCAGGTACTGCAACCTCAACGTAGTCATTTATGTGTTTGTACAGAGTTTCTGTAAGTAATTCTTCATAGATAGCTGTGTTCTCGGGATTGCCATGAATTTTGACAAACCGTCACTTAGGATGTAGTTTGCGTTAGAATTAATCCTAACTGTTATGGGTTTAGTTGGATTTTTCAAGTTGATTTTTATTTTGAGGAGACAACGTGTGGTCCAACCTCTCCAGGGTGTTTGTATTGATAAAGTCCAGGAAACACTGTGCCTGTGAATTAGAGGCAGTCTAGTTTCCCAGTCTATAGATGGGTAGTTAAAGTCTCACATGAATAGAGTATTTGGTTATGTGGTGAGCAGCTTGGTCTAAGTAAGAGTTGTCCAGGATATAGTAAGGAACCTTGTCGGATGTGGATAAACTTTGGCTGCAAATGGTTGCGTAGTATATATCATAGTATATATGTGCATTAAATCTACAAGTCTCTGGGCACTATGGAGTGATGTGCATCCATCTTGCTACTTTGAATGATATAGAATTAATAGAAGTAAGTTTGATGTAGTTCATTAGATTACCCCAGTGCATGTACCAGTGAATAAAAAGTAGAGTATAATGAGTACAGGCATTTGAAGTCCATCTCTTTATCATCTCATATCGCGTCTTTCCAGTTACTTGAATGTTTTTCAGTAATTATATTGCCTTCTGTCAGATTTAGTGACATTGATTAAAATGTAGTTTATAATGTGGTTAGACTTTTAAAGCTTATCTGCAGTTTATCTAATAGCCTGTCTTTCCACTCTCTTCAGTTGAATTTGTCATATAAAAGTGTTGTTTTACATGCTCAGCTATTCTGTTTTGCTGTTTTTGGTATTGAATTTCCTTGCTTTTGTATTTATGTGGATCTGTAGCAGACCACTGCACTCAGATGCAAGATGTCAAACTTCATTCTTAGTGTGAAAAAAATGTGTTTGTAGTTCTGTCGTTAATATTTCCATTACCTGAAAAGAGCTGCAGACAGTTTGTACTTTTTGTTTGCCCTAACCTTAACTATTTGTAGTAACACCCTTTTCAAGAATATTAGAAGCTGGTTTCAGAAAAAAAGATGTTTGCTATTGTTCTCAGCCCTCAAGGAGACTTGCAACTGTCAGAATCAATTTCAAGTGTACCCCAGTGTGGGATCTCCTCCAAGGGACTCTCAACTGCTGACTCAACTTAAAACTAGCTAATAAATAGGGAAAAAAAAGTTACATGCCACCTTTTCATAGGTTGATACTAGGCTATCTGCCCTAGGGCATTTATAAGCCTAGCCAGAGTGTGTTTGGCTTTCGCCACCCTTTTAGATTAGTTGACTGTGCCTCTGTATAGTAGGTCACAGAAGATAGCCCTTTTAAGGTTAGTTTACTGTGCCTCTGTCCAGTAGGGACACAGAAGAGATCCCAGGGGTAAACCTACAATCTCCCATCCACTCGTCAAGATTTCTCTTGAAGAGGGTTATTGAGGGGCTCCGCCTGACATGGACTGGGATCTTGTTCCAGAGTGAGGGGAGCCTCTGGGATATGAATCTGTCCCTCCAACATGTCCTATTTATTTCTTTGCTGAGGTTTAAGTCCTTGGAGCGCGTAGCTCTAAGGGATTTGGATATCCTGAGGTGGAGCATGTCCATTAATTCTGGGTTGGACATGGCTTTATATGTCAGGCACAGATCGCCTTTGAGTAGGCGGTAAGCATCTGAGTAGAGCTGGAGTTTCTTTAGCCTAACTGCGTAGGGAATCTGTTTGAGTCCCTTGATCCTCTTGGTGAGGTACTTTTGGGGTCTTCCCAGTTGCTGCAGGTGTCAGGTAAGGTACATCCCAAATGGGGCATTGTATTCAATTATGGGCCTGATGAGTGATGAGTAGAGGGGCACAAGGACCTCTCTTGATCTAGATGTGAACCCTTTCATGATAAGGTGGGCTATATAGAAGGTCTTTCTAACCACTTTGGCAACGTGATTATCAATGGAGAGATTGCTATCTACTTCGGTCCCCAAATCCCTAATTACTTCCATACTTAATGGATTACCACCTATGTGGTAATTTGTGGGAACTTTGTTTTTCCCAAAGGGGATGACTATGCACTTTTTGGCATTTAGCTTTAGGCCATGGCTTTGGCACCAGTTATCTGTCTCTGTGAGACCCTTTTGGAGGATGCTTGTGTAAGTCGGCAAGTCGATTATGGCACCCAGTTTGCAGTTATCTGCGAACTTGGTCAGCCATAGTCCTCCCGTGTTAGCCTGTACTTCAGAGAAATATATACCGAACAAGAGAGGTCCCAGGACTGAGCCTTGTGGAACGCCACTTGTAACTGGTTTAGAATCTGACATGGCACCTGCAATTCTGACTATGCGGGTTCTATCCCTGAGCCAGTTTGCAACCCATCTTGTGACATAGGGGTTGATATTTAAGCTGGTGAGCTTATTTATGATGCCCGAGTGGGGTATTGTGTCGAAGGCTTTTGCGAGGTCCAGGTAGGCTGTGTGGACTACCTTCCCTTAATCTATGGCCTTGTTGACTGTTTCAAAGAAGATGACCAGATTCAAGAGGCAAGATCTGCCCTTAACAAAGCCGAATTGGGTAGGATCCAGTGTTTGGAGGTTCCCAGTGTCTTTGTTTATGAGCTCCATGATGATACACTCCATAGCTTTGCAGACCAGGCTAGTCAGGCTTATAGGGCGATAGTTTCCGGGGTCCGTTGTGGCACCACCTTTGTAGAGTGGGACCACTGTTGCTGTACGCCATTCCTTGGGTACATATCCTGTAGTAAGGCTGAGATTGAACAGTGACTTTATGTGAGGGTTCAGTTCTTCTTGGAGCTTGTGTAAGACGCAGCCCAGGACACCGTCCGGTCCCATTGATGCTGTGTATTTTGCTTTGGAGAGGGCAGCTCTCACCTGTGCATCTGTGATGTCAGGGTGCTTGCCATAATCCTACAAATGTTTTCACTCTCTGGCCATCCTGTTTGGCGGAAGATGGGCATCCACCTATTATGCTGTTTATCAGGAATTGACTGGTGTGGCCTAAGAAGCTAGTGGTTTAGCTAGGGGGGTATTGGCTTGAGCAGCCAGTGACCAGTTTATCTGCCATGGTGAGAGAGCATTTTTAAAGCATTGTTCTGCACCTTAGCAGAGGTTGCAGAGTACGTGTGTGCATTGAGGAGACATCATGCCATTATGGGTGGGAATGCCCTTTATAAGAGTTCTTATGTTAGGCAAAAGGCAACACATTATGGGTGAGATTGCTTATGTCATTGCATGTGTATCCCTTAGAGGAAGACATAAGGTCATTTTAAAAAAAATCACTGCAGTTAGGAGTGGATGATGCTGGAGTTTACCTCAGTACTTCATTCCCTCATGCCGAAAAACATATAATCACACTGCCAGCTGTGACACCAGATTGGCGATCCTAGTCTGTCGGGGGTAAACGTGCAGTATAGGGGGAGTTAGCAGAAAGGAAAGACACCAACACTAGATGATTGTCAGTTTGGCAGCAAGGCAAAAGAATTAAAAAAAAATTTGAACTTTCACTTCCTAACTTTAAAATTGTTTTTTTTTTTTTTTTTTTAAATCTGATAAGAAGAAGAACTGTTTGATCGGTTTTGGAAGTGAAGAAAGTTGTGCTGCTCTCCTGTATCTTCTATTTATAGGTTCATAGGTGTCGCTCTCCTACTTTGGACACAATAGAAGAGTCTTCATGGGTTCTGTTCAAGCAGCTTTATTTTACACAAACACATCACAATAGAAGCTTACTGACTTTAGCTTAAGTAACTTGTATACAAACTAACTGAGTCATACATGCTTACTCTCTGGCTGCACTCTCAAAATGGCACTAGGAATGGCATGTGCTTGACGTTTATGCATGCACATTACAACTTTGACATGCTTATTAAAAGTACAGCACACAGCATGTGCTCTCTGATCTACATCCTCCCTCTTGAAAAACAAAACATGCAATGTTATGAATCTGTTTGGCATGCAGATATCACACGCAACTCTCTGTCATGCATTTTCACAAGATAAGATGTATGTGTGTGTATATATATATATATATATATATATATATATATATATATATACACATACATACACACACACTAAGTCCATATTGCTGCATATTTCACACTGGGCCTGGATACTCATCCATATTGTGTGACATAAAACTGGGAATTGGACTTAGCAGCCGGAGCTGTCTGTACAATGTTCAGTCTTTCAATTGTCTGAAATATTTTCAGGAATGGAATCAGAGATAGGAATATACTCTGGAATGGAAACAGCATTTAGTTCACTCTGAAATCTAGAGTCTGTGTCATTAAAATGATGTTGTGATGATGATTCTGGTACAGGAAGTAAGTGCCTATGGTTTCTCCTGTACTTCATGCCCTTGGATTCTGCATGGTAGGATCTCGTCTCGGCACATACACCTGTAACTTGACCAATCCAGTCTAAACCTTTCCGGGTTTGTATTCTTGCTGTTTCTCTTTCCCTCAACGGACAAAGAAATCTGCTTGATTTGTCATAACTGGACTTCTGGATCAAACACCTCTTTAATAGTTGAGCTTTTATTGTTTTGTTGCTTTTAGTTTTAGGTCGCAATAAACTGGAACTAATAGGTAGTGTTGTGCTAGTTTGCCTGGAAGGAAGTCTTTGAGCAGGTGAGCCAAGAATGTAGTCACGGGGTATGTTTCTGAGATTAAGTAAATTCAAAAATACATCGGTATTGTCCTGCTTTAACCTTTGAAGTAATTGCTTTGCACTCTGCACTGTACATTCAGCTAGACCATTTGACTGTGGATATTCAGGACTGCTAGTAACATGTACAAAGTCCCATTCTCTTGGAAATTTCTAAAACAACTGACTAGTAAATTGAGTATCATTGTCAGAGATAACTTTGTGTGGACTGCCATGGACTGAGAAATGACGTTTCAATCTAGTAATAACAGTAGTGGATGTTGGGTTAGGTAGTAGGTCATTCTCAAACCAGTTCGAATAAGAGTCTACCAGTACTAAATAGTGTTGATTGTTCCACTCAAAAGATGTCAGTGGCTACTGTCGTCCAAGGTAGTTCAGGGACTTGACTTAGCTGAAGTGGTTCTGTTTGCAAATGCTGTCTTGTACTAATGCATACCGAACAAAAAGAAAGTACTTTATCAGTGCCTGTCAGTAATGAAGGCCAAAATACTAATTCTCTCACTGTTCTCTTAGTAGATGTAGAACCTGGGTGACCACAATGCAAAATCTGAATACAGTCTTGTTGTAAGGAAGCAGGAACGACAATTTTAGGACCTTTGAAAATAATGCCATCTTCCATCAACATTTCATCTCTGTAATGGAAATAGGTTTGCACTTCAGGTGGTACACTATATTGCTTTGACGGCCATCCAACATTAATGTAGTGATTGAGCTTTTGCAAAATTGGATCAGTCTTAGTGTGATCTCTTAATTCATCAAGCCTAGTGGTAGAACAATTACGCACTGCCATCACGTCAAAGTCAATTATCTGCGTCAAGCTGTTCCGTCATATTTCTGGGTGATCTGGGTAAGGTAGCAGCCAGATAGAGTAGTTTGCCTTTTGTGTAGACCATTTTGAAGTTGTACTTTTGCAATATGTGCATCATTCTTTATAATCTTGCTAGAGCAGAATGCATAGGCTTTTTTAGAATAGTAACTAGAGGTTGGTGATCAGTATCAATCTGAATAGCTCAACCATAAATATAGTCATGAAATTTGGAACATGCAAATACTGTTGCCAAAAGTTCTTTCTCAATTTGAGCATACTGCATCTCAGTTTGGGTAAGTGTTTAGATGCGTAGGCTACTGGTCAGCCCTCTTGAAGTATAACTGCGCCTAAACCAAATTTTGAAGCATCACAGCAAAGAGCGACTGGTTTGTTCACATCATAGTATCTTAATGTAGATGGGGTGGCAGTTTCTTGCTTGAGGTCTTCAAATGCCTTTGGGTGGTGGTCTAACCATGACCATGCAACTTTTTTGCGCGTTATCTCTCTTGAAGGTGCTGTCAGCTCACTGAAGTCTATTATAAACTTGCCTAAATAGTTGACCTTGCCAAGGAAATCCTGTAGAGCTTGAACATTGTCTGGTGCTGACATCTCAAGGATAGCTGCTTGCATGGTCAGATTTGGTCTCAAACCAGCAAAAGTAATGACCTACATATCTAACTTCTGGAAGCCTGAATTTGCACTTCAGAAGATTAAGTTTCAAGTTTACTTCACATGCTCTGTCTAGAACTCTCTAGGTTTCTGTCATGCTCATGCTTCACCATAGCCTCCAGCCAATAAATCATCTACTATTATGGAACAAAGATAACCCAAAAAAAATTGTTCTGTTGCTCACTGAATGCTCACTCACAGCTATGGCTGCCACGTGCTTAGGCCTGTTTCTGTTTGCCACGTGTTGCGTACTATCTACGTTTGCGCTAAAGCCTGCTAAAACCATGCTCTTGTCACTCGCAAGCATACTTGTGTGTTTTACTGTCACTTCATGGATCTGACAAATCTCTATGGCTTTACTCAACGTTAAATCACTGTCACGAAGCAATATCTTTCTCACAGCAGCACTAGTAATACCACACACGAGCTTGTCCTTTATTAACTCATCTTTTAAGTCACCAAACCGACACGTTTTAGCTTTGTTTCTTATGTCAGTTTTTTAAGCTGCAAATGTTTCCCCCGGTTTCTTATCTCTCGTGTAAAACAAATGCCTCTCTAATGTAATAGTTGTCTGGGGGTTATACCTCTCTGAAATTGCACTTCAAACACTCAAGGTCTTCCCTTGATTCAGCCTGTACAACAATATGACGATTTCCACCTTCTCCCTCATATACTGCTGGTGCATACACAAATGAACGTTCTCTTTCTGTGTCCTCTGACCCAGGTAGATTTAACAAAATGAATGCCTTGGTGCATGCATCTTTATCTGAATAAGCTGCTAAATATTAATATTAGAAGTATCAAAAATAAAATACCTGAACTCCAGGCCACAATAGCACACTACTCCCCAGACATAGTTGCTTTAACAGAAACCTGGCTAAATAAAAACATAGCTAACTCAGAAGTTCTCCCTACCGGCTACAGTATCATTAGACAAGACAGACCACTTCGTAAAAGAGGTGGAACTGCCTTACTCTACAAGTCCAACTTAACTGTCCATCAATTACCAAACTCCTACCCCTCCCCCAATAATTGGGACATACTTATCTCACAACTTCAACTTCACCCTAAAAAGGTCATCACCACAATTGTGATCTATATTCCACCTGGTAATGCGCCTGCTAGCCTTGAAGACTTCTTATCCTGGTGTTCTTCCACATACTCACAAGAAACCCTTATTCTGGGGGACTTCAACCTAGATTGGTTCACCTGTATATCAGAACCACCAAGTAATCTAATAAATCTCCATGGCTACCAGCAGCTAGTCCAAATTCCAACTAGGTGTGATAAAAAATCTAAAAAGGAATCCATCCTTGACTGGGTCCTAACTAGCAACCCCACATTGTACCCTCACACAGACAGTCTCCCAGACACCTTAAGTGACCACAACATAATATACTTTATACGTAGTAGAACAAGCATATACAAAACCACTAACTATATATCCACTAGAAACACAAAAAAATTCTCTCTTGAGGTCCTCAACACTTTACTGTGTAACTGTGACTGGACCCCCCTAAAAACCCTCCCACTTGAACAGGCTGTAGCATATTTCAACAAAACATTTCTACAACACCTAGACACCTTCGCTCCATTGCGCAAAATCAAGGTTAGAACCTCTACAAACCCCTGGCTCAGTAAAGAAACCAAACAAATCCTCAAGTCCAGAGACACTGCCTGGTGTTACTATCAAAAAAACAAAGAAACACAAAGCCTAACTAAGTACCAAGAACTGCGCAACCGTGCAAAAAAATGCATTAGGCTGGACAAAAAATCCTACTACACAACATTACAAACTAAATACCAACACAACCCGCAAAAGGCTACCCCAAACCAACCACCCCTGACACTAAAGTTCCCATCGAAACACAATTCAACTCCCACTTTGTGAACTCAATTCTATCCTTAGTATCACAGGACAGTTCCTTCCTCACTATCCCCCCCCCCCAACACAAATAAAACTAATACAAGCTTTACCCTCAAAACAGTTTCCACCACTTCAATCAAAAGCATGCTCTCCAAACTAAAAACCTCATCAACAGCAGCCGACCTACTCCCCAGCTATTTCTTGAAACTCACAGCAGATGCTATTGCTATCCCAGTCTCCACTCTCATAAACAGATCAGTTGTTGAAAACTATGTGCCCAACCTCTGGAAAATATCCTATGTTACACCCATACATAAAGGCGGGACCTCCACTGAACTTAATAACTACAGACCCATTGCTTTACTCTCCCCCCTGGCCAAAATCCTAGAAAAATGCATCCATACCCAGATGCTAAACTATCTCCTAGACTGCAACATCCTGTCACCTACTCAGCATGGTTTCAGACCTGCCCATAGTACCACTACAGCTCTCCTCTGCTTCACAGACACAGTAAACCGTCTCAAAAATGAAGGCCTGCAAGTGTCAACTCTTTTACTGGATATGTCCAAAGCATTTGACACAGTCTCACACCAAATCCTGCTAAACAAACTAAACCAATATCATCTATCTAATTCCACTCTTACCTGGTTCCAAAGCTACTTAACTGACAGGTACCAAGCTGTGAAATGGGAAAATTCTCTCTCTCCTCAGCTGCCCATAACTATAGGAGTCCCACAGGGTTCTATCTTAGGACCACTACTATTCACAGTCTTCACAAATGACCTCCACACCTCCACACAGCATGCATCTATAATTCAGTATGCAGATGACACTACCTTAGTCTGTGCTGCACAAAACATTCCCACCCTCCTGCAAACAACTCAACTAGCATTCTCTGACATTGAAAACTACCTTACCAAAGCCCAACTTATCCTCAATCCAAAGAAAACTCAGCTTATGATTATAACCAGTTCTAACAAAAACACTAACAGTCAATTCACTATCTACTCCACAAATGCTACTCCAATTGCTCCAGTGGCACAGGTTAAGCTATTGGGAATAACCATAGACTCCCACCTAAAATTTGATAGTCATCTGAACTTAACTATTAAAAAAGTACATGCCAAACTGGGGTCACTCTACCGTATCAAACCATTTCTTGCCAACAACATAAGATCAGCCATTGCTCGCTCCCAACTTCTATCCACCCTACTCTATGCATCTCCCATTCTGACTAATCTCAACAAAACTGAACTAAGCAAAATGGAAGCTTGCTATAACAGAATTGCCCGCTTTGCTGCAAATTGCTCATATAGAACTCATCACTGTACTGCTTTGAGACAGCTCCACTGGCTTGAACTGCCCAACCTCCTAACCTACAATCAGCTCTGCCTCTGTCATTCTATCTATTACCTCCCCAATAAGTGTCCTGCCCTCAAAACCTAGTACAACATCACTCAGCCAAAAGGCCTCTTAGATCATCAAGCAAACTACTACTAGAAGTCACCAACAGCTACAATAGCTTTGGAGATGCACTATATAGTAGTTCGGTGGCTAAAAAATGGAACTCTGTCCCTACTAGCATTCAAAACACATCATCCAAAGCCTCCTTTAAAGACCTCATCAGGCAACATCTCAAGCAAAGTTGGCAGTGCCATGATTGCTCCCCAGGCTAGTGAAAGCGGATAACATATACATACTAAATCTAGAGCAATTGATAATAGTTTTTTTAATCTTACTCACAAACACTGGCTAATCTACAATGTATGTACTGTACCTGTGTACTATGTATGTATTCTACCTACGTTCCAAAGTTCAGCCGTACACCACAAATCTATTACTTAGCTTTATTTTTAAAATTAATATTTTTTTGATTGTTCTCTCCACTGTAACTGTTTGTGCCGCATACCACTGTAAAAACATGTCTCTTGTAATTTGTGTGTATACTGATCATGTCTAAATAACTAAATGTGTCTGTAATTTTTCTTTGTGGAGCTTTTCTCCCCAGGCCTCTGCTGAAAAAGGGCCTTTTCGGCTCAGTCAGACACCCCCGGTTAACAAATGTAAAATAAATAATAAATAAATACTCTTGCTCAAATATTTTTCAGTTCTTTGCAGTGTTCTGATCAAATATAAATGGTAGGGGCTTGCAAAGAGTGTCTGCCATATTAACACGCACCAGTGAAGGGTTTTGCAAGTAAGCATGAACTTGTGCACATACACATATGCCAGTATTTTATGCCAATATTTGTAACTTTGTGCTTCTGAGGTTATGCTTTTGAGCTTTTTGAAGTTATGCTATTGGGGTTTTGTGCAAAACAGCTCTCTCGAGCACTGTAATACCTTTGAAATCACTTTATTGCAAGCATTCACCTCTTTATCAGTATAAAAAACATATATAACTTCAGGAGGCAAATGAACTGGGGAAGAGAAGCTCAGAGTCAACATTTCGAAGTAATTGCACTTTGCGAATAAACTGTGTACGCAGCATACTGAAATTTCCCCCAAATGGTGGTACCTTGCTAGGCAACTCTTTATAGTGCAAGAAACACTCTGTAATGGCAGCACTTTGCAAATACACCCACCCAGCACAAGAAACTTTTTGAAATGGCTATACCTTGACTGTATTTCATGAAATAGTTGCACTTTGCACACAACTTCTTCGGAATACATACACAGTAATAAGTACACTCTGTAAGCACATTTACAAACGATACTTTGAATAACTTTAGTTATGCCTTTAACACAATACAAAGACGTAGTTATGCCAAAACACAGCACTTTGTCAAAAAACATAGTCGCCTTGCTATATTTATGCTTAATGTACCCTTATTTTGCCCTAATTGCATTCGTTTTGCTCATTTAATATCTTTTCATGCCCATTGTACTTTTGTGCTTGTTTTACTGTAAACATACCCGTTTTGCCCTTAAACATGCTCGTTTTACTTTTGTGATAATCGTTTTGTCAAATGTTGCTTTAAACATTTCCCTTAGTTAAGAAACCTTTTGTGACTCCTGCTTATTTAATAATGCAGCTTGTGCCCTTTTAATGCTCCATTTTACCTTTTTTATAAAATAAGTAGTTTGTGCATATTTTCATTATCTTTGATTTTTTTCTGGCTCTTTTTCGTGCTCGTTTCTCTTAGTTTACCTTCACTGTCATCTCTGCACCTCATGGCTCCAAATATTATTCTCTGCGATCCTGGTTCTGACACCATGTCGTTGTCCTACGGACACAGTAGAAGAGTCTTCATGGCTTCTGTTCAAGGTGCTTTATTTTATACAAACACTTCATGATAGAAGTTTACTGACTTTAACTTAAGTAACTTATATACAAACTAACTGCTGGAATCATGCATGCTTACTCTCTGGCTGCACTCTCAAAATGGCAGTAGGAGTGGCATTGGCATTTATAAATTCACGTTACGTCTTTGACATGCTTCTTAAAGATATACAGCACACAGCATGTGCACTCTGATCTACAATAGGTAAGTACTGGGCTAGCTGCTCTTGCAGACCATTTTAAGCTTAGCCATTTTGCCTTTTTGTTCTCTAAATAATCTATCCTGTTTGGTTATAAATTGGCTTTACCCATCCCATGGTCGAAAATTATATATTACCCCTAGTGAGAATAACTGGTATCATGCCGTAGATAATTTGAGGGGGAGCTGCATCCATCCATTAGAAGTACAGAGGGCAGTCCTGGGGTAAATTTTGTGTTTCCCATCCATAGATATAATTTGCATTTAAAAATGGACAGGGATGAACATTGTTTTATGTGGTTGGATTTCTACAAGATGGAATTTTTTCCTGATTGTGATATGCGCACCATGCTTTTAAGGTCTTTTCAGCGCTGATTTGGATGGAGCCGGTAATACAGTGTTCATAGGTTGGTACTAGGCTATCAGCCCTAGGGCCTATACAAGCCTAGCCATAACAATTCCCTGGCTATTTCTTCCCACATTATTTACTTTCCTGGACCCCTGTCTAGCAGGGCGACTGACGTGATCCCTGGGGTGAATTTCCTTTCTCCCATCCAATCGTCAAGGTTCCTCTTGAAGAGCTCCAAAGAGGCACTCTGCTTGACATGTATGGGCAATCTATTCCAGAGTCTGGGGAGTCTCTGGGTCAGGAACCTATCCCTCCAGCATGTTTTGTGTATTGTGATGACAAGGTTTAGATCCCTGGAGCGTGTAGCTCTGAGGGATTGGGATTTCTTTAAGTGTAGCATGTCCAACAGCTCTGGGTTTGACATGGCCTTGTATGTTAAGCAGAGATCGCCTCTGAGTAGACGATATGCGACAGAGTATAGCTGGAGTTTTTTTAAGGCGGTCAGCGTAGGGCATCTGCTTTAGGCCTGTGATTCTTTTAGTGAGGTATTTCTGAGGCCTTTCCGGTTGTTGCAGATGTCTTGAGAGGTACATACCAAATGGGGTGTTGTATTCTATAATGGGTCTAATGAGGGATGAGTACAGTGGGACAATGACCTCCTTTTTTCTGGATGAAAAGCCCTTCGTGATGAGGTGTGCCACATAGAAGGATTTCCTGACTGTTGTGGCGATGTGGTTATCGAAGGTGAGACCACTGTCCACCTGTGTCCCTAAGTCTCTTATCACACTTTCTGTGTTTAGTGTACTGCCACCTATATGGTAATTCATGGATACATGTTTTTTCCCAAAGGGGATAACAGTACATTTGTTGGCATTGAGCTTGAGCCCATGGCTCTGGCACCAAGCATCTGTTTCTGTAAGGCCCTTTTGTAGAGTATCCACATCATTTGGGGATTCAATAATGGCTCCCAGTTTGCAGTCATCTGCAAACTTAAACTTTGTTAGCCAGAGTCCCTTAGTGTTGACCTGTACTTCAGAGAAGTAGATGCCAAACAAGAGCGGCCCCAGGACTGAACCCTGAGGTACTCCACTTGTCACTTGTCTGGAGCTGGATTTGGAGTCGGCTACTTTTACAGTGTGGGTTCTATCAGTAAGCCATTTAGCAACCCATTGGGTGACATAGGGATTAATGCCCAACTTAGTAAGTTTATCTATGATTCCAGAGTGGGGGATGGTGTCAAAGGCCTTGGCAAGGTCTAGATAGGTTGTGTGGACCACCTTACCCTTGTCCATGGCTCTGGAGACTGATTCAAAGAAGTCAATCAGGTTCAGGAGACAAGATCGGTCCTTCACAAACCCAGACTGGGTGGGGTCCAGTGTTTGAAGGTTGCCAATGTCTTTGTTTATAAGTTCCATGATAATACGCTCCATGGCCTTGCAGATAAGGCTTGTCAGACTGATGGGACGGTAGTTTCCGGGATCCAAGGTGGATCCCCCCTTGTGGATTGGGATAACTGTAGCTCTGTGCCAGTCAGTGGGCACGAAACCTGAGGTGAGGCTATGATTAAACATGACACTTAGGTGAGGTGCCAGTTCATATTGTAGTTCATGCAGTACACAGCCCGGGATGTCATCTGGTCCCATGGATGCTGTATTCTTGGCTTTAGAGAGTGCGTTTTGTACCTGTGTGGCCGTTATTACTGGAATTTGGCAATCTAGAGATGGGCCATTTAGGGGGTGAGAGGGGGGTGAAGTTGGCACTGAATCGATCTGCCAGGATATTGGCAATATCCTTCGGTTTTTTTAAGAACCAGATCTACTTTTTTCCCTTAAAATTGGCAGATATCATAGGTTTAAATATCTTGAAAGTCGGGACTGGGACAAAGATGCCTGTTTTTTTCAAAGTTTTATAAGGAAGTAGGCTTGAAAAGTCCAGAATGATGAAAGCTATGAAAAATGGTAAGTTTCTAACATCTGCAAAGATATTAGCTTGATGTTCTTCGTGTTTCACAATTGCAGTCATTACATTTGGGTAATCTGCTGGCAGGTTGCCCTCAGTCGGCCTCAATAACAAAGTCTTGGGTCCTGTGTCGGTTGCTGTCTCCTCTTCCATGACGTCAGGTCGTCAGGGGTATAAAACATGCAGCCGACGCCATTTTAATCAGTCTTTCTTGCCACACGGTGCCCAAAGCAAAACTAATTCGCAAGTGCCAGTCGGCCAACTCCTGAAATTTTCGTTTTCGAGTTTCAGAACCAAAGTCTTCAAACTAAAGCTAAGTACCCCGTTGGGAAACTTTTTCTTGCTCCTTACCGATGTCAGGAAAAGTTAATAATTGCATTACTTGTGGGAAACAAATACCTCATAAGGATTTTCATTTGTACTGTATTCCTTGCCTAGGTCCCTGATCACAATGTGCATTGCTGTCGGTTTTGTGCTAAATTTAACCAACGCACTGTTAAGCGTCGGTATATTTTTGCTTCAAAATATTTTGGTTCAAGATTCAACTACCCTGAAATGTCGTCTGTTAGCAATCCGACTACCGGAGTTCACAAAAAACGCAAGGAAAAAGACAGAGACAGACCATCGAGGTCCAAAACTGACAGCGAAGATTCTCCTAAGCCAGTCGCCGGTACTCAGTGAGGCTTTCGCAGCCCCTGATACCCGCTACTTTTGAGTCGCAGGCCTCTATCGAGACCCATTCGGAGTCCGGTATGCCGCGAGATTTGCAAAGTATTGAACCCGCGGATGTCTCTCCCTTGGATGGGTCCGGAGCCGCTAAGCAGGCACCGGCTTTTGAGGGTGTTTTCAGGCCTCAACATTTTTATATTAAACCGCCATCAACAAAAACAAGGTCAAAAACAACTTCTATGTCTAAAAAAAGACGCATGAGCCACTTGCTCAGGCCCCTATGCCTAAAAAACAAATGATCAAAATGGCTGAGGATTTGATTACCTTGATCAGGGGTTACCAACTCCCCCCTCCCGCTAAGAGGCCTAGGCAAGGCATTGATTATGAATCTTCAGATCAGGTTTCCATTTTTTCAGATTCCTCTTCCGATCAGGAATTTTCCATTCCACCTTATGAGGATTCTGATGCAGAGGAATCCATCCAATCTGCATCTCCTCCTGAGGATTACTCTTTTGGAGAGATTTTGCATATTTTAAGGGAACATTTTCACTGGGAGAGTCGGGACTTCTCTGATTCAAAAAAGAGGCTTAGGGATTTCCTTCTTCTTCCTCAGCATAGGCCTTTGGCAGTACCTCCTGTATTAGACATTATTGATGATGTGTTCTCGGAATCAAGCATGGCTCCTGATTCCCTGCCTCCGGCTCCTAGTAAGCCAGAAAGATATTACAGGGTTCCTGACTCCCTCCTGCTGCTGATCCTGAGACTATTTCTCAGGGTCCCAAGGGTGTTAAGGCTTCTACAGCCAAAAATCCTGCCCCTTCTGATAGAGATTCCAGGGAGCTGGATAGATGGAGTAAGAAGGTTTATACATCTGCAACCTTGGAATCAGGGCTTTAAACTGCCAGTTTCATATGCTAAAATATCAACAGCATGTCATAGGCTTACTGAAATAGAAAAAGATGTTGATTTCTGATTGTGTGGGGAAAAAAAAGAGTTGCAGGATTTATTGCATTCAGCAGAACAGGTTGGAAAGCATACTTTGCAATGTGGTTTTGATTCCTTGGAGGCCTCTTGCAGGGCCGCCGTAACTGGATCTGTGATAAGAAGGCATGCCTGGCTCAAGGAGCAAAATCTGCCTGATCATGTTAAAGCTAAATTGTTGGATGTCCCTTTGCAGCATGATTCCAAAATTCAAAATGCTGACATTACAACAGCTACTGCCTATGCTAGGCAAGAATGCCTGGTTAGTAACTCTAGACTTAAAAGAGGCATACCTGCATATCCCAATAAGGGAATCTTACAGAAGATACCTCCGCTTCAAAGCAGGTTTTTTGCATTACCAATTCTCTGCACTGCCCTTTGGCTTATCTACTGTGCCCAGGGTCTTTACAAAGTGCCTGGCACCAGTAATTGCATTCTGCAGACAAAGAAACATTCAAATGTATCCTTATCTGGACAATTGTCTCATTCAGGCAGAGGACAAGGACACTCTTCTTCAGCATTTGGCATTTGTAAAAAGGCTTCTAGCATGCCTAGGGTACACCATAAATGAAAAGAAATCACAACTGGTACCCTCTCAAGTAATTACATTCCTGGGTGCAAGCTTGAATACAACTGCCCAGATGGCTTACCTCACGCCAGACAAATGCAATTGACAATATACTTCAAACAAATGGCAACAAAAACCCAGTTATCTGCAAAACAAATTCTGCAGGGTTTGGGGTTCATGGCATCCTGCATTCTACTGATTCCATATGCAAGACTGCATATGAGGAAACTTCAATGGTACCTAAAAAGTTTATGGAGTCAACATTGTCACAGCCTGGAAACGATTCCTCTCATTCCCTGCCTACAACAGGAGTTTCTTTGGTGGGCAGAGACATGTCACCAAAACAAGGGACTGTCATTTACTCTACCCCCTGCCACCCAAATCCTAACTACAGACGCATCAGACTATGCTTGGGGGGGCCCACCTGGCAGGGAGATGCATACAAGGCAAATGGGGCCCAAACCAAATGCATCTACATATCAACCAAAAAGAAATGCTAGCTGTTCAGAATGCTCTGACAGCCTTCAAGGACATACTTCATCCAGGACAACTACTGATAAAGATGGACAACACCACAGTTATGTGGTACATAAACAAGCAGGGGGGTACCCATTCTTACCCCCCTTTGCAGACTAGCCATGGCCCTGTGGAACACAGCCTTGACTTAACCAAATACATATTCAAGCTCAATTCCTGCCAGGAAAGCAAAATACTCTGGCAGACGACCTAAGCAGAAATTGTATGGACCCGCACAAATGGAAACTGAATCCACAAATCTTTAGCACGTTAACACAGAAATGGGGAAGCCCAGACATAGATCTATTTGCCCCTCTCCAAAACTATCAGTTGGACAAATTCTGCACAAGAACTCATCACAAAAAAACATGGAAAGTGGATGCTCTGTCCTTCAGCTGAAAAACCTAAAAACCTATCAGTCTATGCCTTTCCCCCTCTGCCTCTGCTCTCCAAGGTCTTACTAAAAGTCAGATAGGAAAAAACAAAAATGATTCTAATTGCTCCGGGCTGGCCTCGCCAACACTGGTACCTGCTTCTAAGGAATATGTCACACCTTCCTCCGTGGTACTTGCTCAAATACCTCATCTATTGTCTCAGCAGAACTGTCAAATTCTGCACTCTCAGCTCCAAACTCTGAATCTTGCAGCATGGCTAATCAACTAATTATTCAAACCACATCTCTCAGTAAACCTGTGATGGATGTCATTTTGGAAGCCAGAAGGCCTAGTACTAGAAAATCTTATGCTGATAAATGGAAGAGATTCTGTGCTTGGAACCAAGCACAAGGAATAGACAAAGCAAAACCCAATATTCCTCAGATTTTACAATACTTAACTGAGATGCTTGACAAGGGCCTATCTTTTTCTTCAATAAAAATCGGCTCATTACAACACAGAGCCTCCCCTCTTTTCGCATCCACTGCTAAAACAGTATATCAGAGGGGCCAAAAATTTAAGGCCTCCCAGGAGAGCACCAACTCCTGCATGAGACCTCAATTCTGTGCTGGAAAAACTCACCCTGCCTCCTTTTGAACCAGCAGCTACTGCGGGTATAGAATTTCTTTCTTGGAAGACAGCTTTTCTTTTGGCAGTCACTTCAGCTAGAAAGGTTTCAGAACTACAGGCTGTCATGGCAGTGGAGCCTTTTATTATTTTTTACCCGGACAGGGTGGCCCTCAGGACCAATCCTTTTTTTTTATGCCTAAGGTGTGGTATCCAGTGGTGCTCTTAACCAGACCATTCACCTGCCAACTTTTTTCCCAAATCCGCAGAACAAGGGGGAGCGGATTCTGCATTCATTGGATGTACACAGACAACTAAGATTCTACTTAAACAGGACAAAATCTCTAAGAAAGTCTGAGCAACTACTGGTAGCATTTGCTGCAGGATCAGAGGGGAAGGCTATATCAAAGCAGACTATTTCTAAATGGATAAGCCATTGCATTTGTTTCTGCTACTTGCACCATGGTAAACCTGTGCCCAAGGGGATCAGATCCCATTCCACCAGGGCTGCCTCTACTTCAGCAGATTTTCTCAGAGGGGTCCAAACCAAAGACATTCTAGAAGCTGCTACTTGGAGCTCAGTTCATACGTTCACAAAGCATTATCATTTACCTCTCTTCTCTAAATCCAGGGCAGGCTTTGCCACTGCAGTCCTGCAGGGCCTTATAGCTGCTCCCTAATTCTGTTTAGTTCCATCCTCCCATCCATAGCTTTGGGATTCTACCCAAATGTAATGACTGCAACAGTGAAACACGAAGAACATAGTACAGTTGTGTACACTTACCATAAATGTAGATGTTCGAGTATATTCACTGTTGCAGTCCGGGTTACCCACCTGCCTGCCCCTTTTCTATACCTTTTCTTTCCTTCACTATACTCAAAAGCCTTTGTGGTGTATTTACTTTTAGTTGAAGGTAAATTTTATGTTTCTAAGGTGCATTTATATATTTACAGTTTATATATATATTTTTGCTCCCCATTTGGGGGGCACCTGACATCTGGGCAAGAAAAACTGCTTAAAACTGCTGCATGTTTTATACCCCTGACGTCATGGAAGAGGAGACAGCAACCAACGCAGGACCCAAGACTTTGTTATTCAGGCCGACTGAGAGCAACCTGCCAGCAGATTACCCAAATGTAATGACTGCAACAGTGAATACACACGAACATCTACATTTATGGTAAGTGTACACAACTGTACTTTCTCTCCATTAGCAAATGTTCAGTGGGAGTCAAGAAGTTTGCATGTGACGGCAGTTTTACATTCTGTTCTGACTGAAATTTACAAAGCTTAAGTGTTGACTACTTTTTCATGCAGACAAGCAGTATGCAAGTGCAAACAACTAATCATGAGAGTTCAGAGCATTCTTTGATGTGGGAAATGTAAAATTTCAAGTTACAATGACAAGCAGTTCAGTGGGGGGGAGGTTGGAATGATAACAGCCCTAATACTTTAATGCATTTAATAAACGGGAGCACAATTTAGTTTTATTTTAAGATGACCAGTGCAGTCTTTCTTAGGGCTAAAAGTTAATCAGACGGTAGTAAGTGTAAGTGGGAACACAGGGTGTAGCACGCATAAACTTAACATTAGGTTAATTTATGCCTGTGGATGCAACTGGAGATTTGGGGTAATGGTTCTTTTCTTGAGGATTCATCTTCTTTGTTTTTGAAGATGTACATAATTTGGTGTTTGTTCTGTGAAAATATGCTGGCCTAGGCCTTGATGTGTCGCCGGTTAATGAGCACTCTTTGGAAGCCAGGCCTGATGAGCAACTTCGGACCCAACCACTGAGCTGAAGACGTGAACAGTGAAAGTTGAAGGAACCAAAAGCATGTTGGACTCCAAATGGGTCTTGATAGAAGCGTGGTTCGCTGTTTCGAATGTCAAAGGGGCAGCAAAGATGCCTTACCTTCTTCAGCAGTTATCAGTCTAGCAGGCGAATCAGCTGGGAAGTGATTGCCATCCAGCGACTTTGGCTTAAGTTTCTTTTCTTTGTTGCACTTAAGCACCTCAAGATAGCTCTTACTGGTGGATGCCATCAGATGTGGTTCAACAGATTCTTGTTTTAGAAAACGAGCTAAGAATTCGGCCCCACATCTAATCATTCTAGCATTAAACCTAGCAGAAAAACGACACTTAGGGAGGTTGGAGGTTGTGGTCTGGGCCTAAGCAAGTAATACAAAGAGTATGAAGTCTCTGTGTGAGATTTGTTTACCACAGTGGAGACAGTTATTTACTTTATCTGACATGACTTAAGTGAAAAAGAAGAGTTCCCCAACTGGGTACTTATCTTTCTGATGACAACTTCTCTCTGGTGCATACCGACCGATGCACTTGAATACTGCTTCGGGCTCTGACAGCAAGTGATGACGCAGGCTGGCTCCCTTTATACCTCAGCATACTGACGTTGGTAAGGGTGTCTGCCAGCCTGAGAGGGGAAAACAGTTTTCTCTGGTAGTCGCGCTGACCAAGGGCTTTCACGGCAGGAAATCCCAACAGTCTGGACTGCAACAGTAAACACACTTAAACTTCTACATTTTTGGTAAGTGTACAACTTTAATTTCTAAGTTAATAGATAATGGGAGTGTTTTGGGGGTGTTTTGACAATGTATGTAGTTTTTTTGCTTGAGGGTTTTGGTTTTCATTAAAACAAAAAAATCTTGAAAAATGTAATAGGTTCAAATGGAGATGAGATGAAACAACCACACAACCGTATAAAAGAATAGCCTACCAAACAGTGTGTGCATGTGACACGAAAGTTGGAAATTTACATTCAAAAATATTGACATGTAATAGGTGGGAACAGAAGCTTTTTATCATAATGCCTATGCTGTCCATATTATCTTGGAATGTAATTGGCCTTACAGGTGTAGACAAAAAAGAAAGTGTATTGAATTATATTAAAAATGCAGGATGCAAATAGCAATGTTGCAAGAGACACATTTAGAAAAAATGACCATATGGAATTGACAGAGAAAGCGTTTAAGGACAGATATTTAGCTGATGATCAAGGGGAAAGAAAAAGGGGAAGAGTAATTATAGTAATTGCTAGAAGACGAAAAATACAGTAATGGTAGATTTGTGGTAGTAAGGGGCTGTTGGCAAGGTGGAGAATTACATTGGCGTGTATTTACATTCCACCAAAAACTGCTGTTGTGGAGCGTAAGAAAATGTTTGGAGAAATAATCATCTTTCAGCAGGAAATGTTAGGTGAGGACCGAACTTGAATTGCAATACTAAGGTTGTATCAGGGTGACCTAGAAGGGAAAATATAATAAAGGAGGGTTTACAAAAAAAAAAAAATTATGAAAATGTTTGGTATGGAAGATGTAAATTCAGTAGTAGGAACTCTTGACAGAATTTATGATATTATTCCACAAGGTACAGTAACAGAACTAGACTAGTTAGAAATTAGATTTTACAGAGTATGTGCATTTGATTGAAAGCTTTGATGCACATCCATTTGTCACTGGCAAAGAAAATAACGGACTCGGAAGTGCAAGGATATAATTGGTATGATAATCGAGAAAAGTTGGCCTTATTTGTAGATGATATTTTCTACCTGATAAATTCAGAAAAGTGGTATCTCAGTGATGTGGAACATTTTGAGACCATTTCAGGTCATTTTGGGATATAAAATTAAGATAAAACAAAGGCTATAACTGTAAATTATGTACCCACACAAGGGATTGGTTCAGCAAGCCCATATTTATGGAGGCACAGTAACATGACATATTTATGAGAATGGATCAAAACAGCTTCTTTTATGGCAGCTAAGGATATGTGGGCGAATACTAAACAAAATATAATACAAAAACTGAGAAACTGGAAGCTGCTGTTTTATGGGTATGGTTAGTAAGACACAAGCAGTGGAAATGTTTTTAGTCCATTTATTTTTATAAATGAGTCAGGCATATTTTTTATCAACCAGAAGAGATGTTGTGGACAGTAGTTAATAAATAGTTGAAGGAATTTTTCCGGGACGCGAAAAAGGCAAGAGTTAAGTGGGGGTCAAGAAATGAAGGAAGAGTGAAATTTTGGATACAGGTCTTTAAGGAGAACAATAACCATACAGAAAATATTCGTAAGGTACAAAAAAGTATTCTAAGAACTAAGCTAACACAAGAATGGAGAAACAAGATTTTGCTAGGGATACATTAAAAAGGCAATGTGGCCTGGAATTTACTGGAGAAAACTGGCAAAGCTACTTGGATATGTTCAGAAATGCCTTTGCAATGTTTTTTATGTATTGGCATGTTACATTACTTGCTTTACTCATTGATAGCCACATAGCTATCTAATGACAGTAGTTTCAGTTTTAAATTTGCGGCATTAGCTATGCTTCATTTTAAAGAACTAAAAATATAACAGCAATTTTAAGGCTTATGCTGTAGTGAAAGATGGTAGAAGAGAGAATGGGTGAAGTAAGTAGTATGAGGAAAAGAGATGGGTAGTAATACAGGGAAATAGGTGCAAAATTAAGAAAGAATGACAGTGTATAATTAGACAGCTCTATTATAACTTAGGAGAAGTTTCTCACCGTATTAACAGCCCGTAACAGGTAAGTTCCAGGAAAGCTGTATTACACAGTATTCAAGAAGAGAAACCATGCTGGACAAGGATGAAGGATTACAAAGTGAAGTGAGTAGGAAGTGTGTGCATGTGGGGGGGAATAAAGAGAAAGACTTTGCCTCATTCTTCCAGGGGGAACTCTTGGATACATATCACATCACAACTGCATTGGCTAAGAGGAGAGGCTAGATATAGGCATTTAGATACCCAAAGACAACTTGCGTCTATTTCAGGTAGGAGGCTAAGGTAGCTGTAGGTGACTAAGGTAGCTGTAGGTGAGATTGAGAGAGGAAGATCCAATGGTGAGGAAAATAAGAGGGAGGATAGGAAACAGGAATTAGAGGAGGGACCAAGATGAGTTAAACACAACAAATAGTATAGGGAGAGGAGTTAATTGTACCACTGAAAACTAGGTTTATAGGTTACAGTGTCAAGCTTACAATGTGTTGATTTTGGAGAAGCTTGAATGGTGTAGTTTTTAATTACTGAGGTGTAATTTATAACTAACTTTTTATAACATTTAGGTAGTGATTTGGTCATATTTTTTCAGATATTTGTTAATTTTAAGCAGTATATTGTTCGATCTTTTACTGGCCCTATTTGTTTGATGCAAGCATACACTTCCAAGCAGCATTTAATAGATGTGGCTCTACATGTCAAGCATGGATCCTCTCTAAGATGTCCTTAGAATGCAGAAAGAGTTCATGTAATCTGTCAAAGTACTGTGTGTTTTCCAGATACACTGTCTTCCTTAAGAATCTTGTGAGTTTTTTTGGAGTTGTCTTATGGTTTGTTTTACGCTGCAGAATGCAGCATTGTATTCTGGTTTTTGTATGTGTTCTGTGTGCACATGCTTGTCTTTTTTTCCCCCAGTTTCCTTCTGACCACCAGGTCTTATGAGACCTCAACATCCCGTTTTTTCCCCACTAGTGAGAGCTGATCATGGGATGCTGTCATTCTTGCAGAAGTTGAGGTTTTTATTTTGATCCTAACACCTCCTCAGTAGCTGATGTGCCCATTGATGGACACAAAAGCTTGCTGTTCCATCCTCTGTGGACATACTGTACCTCAAAAAGCCTGCTGCTGAGACACAGCTTGGCAGAACCAAGAGCATGTCCCCAGTGTATCTATACTGCATGCTATGCAGCTCCCTACCTCCCACCATTCTTTGATGCTGGCACTGTGGTAGGCCAGAGTGCCACCCTTCCCCTCGAATCAGCAAGCTCTCCCAGTGCCTCGGTCAGTAGTCAGTCACTTAATGTCTGGGGTGTAGTCAGGGCTTTAGCTCTCCCTCTGCTGTGGAGCAAGCTGTTATTGTATTCTTTAATTGACCTCATCAGTGATGTACTATAAAGTGCAATGATTTTTCCAAATCCAGTAGTTATGTCTTTGAGAATAATGTGTGCAACAGATGCAAACAGAAAATGATTGACTTTAACAATTATCTTAGTTTCTAATGTTATTCCAGGGGGATCCAGTACCTGACAGCCTGGGAAGATATGATCGACAGATCACGACGCTTTGCCAGAGATGGCCTGCATCTGTTTCACCTGGGCTTCGGGCTTCAGTCTTCTGGCAAAGGCTCTTGCCTCCCCTATGGTGCCTTTTTTAGGAAAATTGATGGTTAAAACTGCAAACATAAAAAATTCAACAAAACACAAATTAAAGGTCATGCTGCTAAATGCTAGGAGTCTAAACATGAAACTGCAGTCATTGCAAGCATTCCTAACTCTAGAAAATGTTGACATATGTGCAGTCACAGAAACCTGGTTCAAAGCTGTGGAGAGCACCCCGGCCTTACCTGGTTATTCATCCTATCATACATTCAGACCCCAAACAGTGGGCAGTAAAGCCAAAGGAGGCGTTGTTTCACTATACATTAAAAACATACACACCTCCAGGCTGGTCAAACAGTATGATGCACAGGAGACACTCCTGGTGCAGATAACCATTGACAAGACCCCTATTCAAATCATAGCTAGTTACCGGCCCCCAAATCTGACTCGAGATGCCCAGTCTGCCTATTTGGACCTGTTCGAATCTATAAAGATTCAACCCTTTACCCTGCTCCTCGGTGACTTTAATTTCCCAAACATAGATTGGAAGAACTACTCATGCCAGAACACAAATGCCCAGAGATTCCTTGATTTTGTCAATGCAAATGCCTTGGAACAGCTATTCCATACCCCCACAAGAGGTGATAATATCTTGGACTTGGTATTAACCAACACGAGTAACCACTTCAGCATCCCTGTAGTACCGTCCTCCCTGGTAGGATCCGACCAAAAAGCGGTCATTTTCAAAGTCACCATCACCCCCGACCCCCCCCCCCTCTAGCTAGGGTCAGATATAAAAACTTCTCCAAAGCTAATTACAGCCTCCTGAGGGATGGTATAAACAGCTTCACAGCCCCCTCCCCCCTGTGTAGGAACTGGCACCAATATCCAAAACTACAAAGAAGAACTCTACGTGCATTTATATAGATGCATGGAATCAGGAATACCCAACTGGACTAAATCATCCTCCGTAAGGAAGAGTAAACCTGTCTGGTGGACATCTGGAGTAAATAAACTCTATAATAAAAGGGGAAAAAATTGCTATCCAAGACCAAGAAGGAGCAGGTGCCCAGTTGAAAGCAATGTGTCCTTAGCTTGAACAAGCAAATAGGAGCACTAGTGAAATCCTCCAAAGCAAACTTTGAGTCCAAATTGGTCACATCTACTAGAGACAGTCATAAGGCCTTCTTCACATATGTCCAAACCTCAAAGAAAGCACCTTGATCTGTTCAGAACTGGTGGTCAAGGATACCACATATACAAATGCCATAGATATAGCAAACTTGCTGGCTGACAGATTCAGCGAAAACTTTACCCCGTGTCCCTCCATCAGTAAATCAGGACATCCCCAGTACCTGCCCCCTTCCCCTTATATCTGGGGAACAGGTCATCACTGCTCTCTTAAAGGCAAAAAATATATCCTCCATGGGACCCGATAACATCCCAGTCTGCATCCTACGTGAACTCAGGCAGGAACTTGCAGCATCATTAGGCACCCTATTCAACCAAAACTTGAGTACGGCTTTGTCCCAGCTGAGTGGAGGACAGCCACTGTCATCCCTGTACACAAAGGTGGAGTATCCACCGATCCGGGAAATTATAGACCCATCAGCCTAACTAGCCTGATCTGCAAGGCCATGAAACGGATTATCATGGAACCTGTGAACAAGGACATTGACAACCTCCAAGCACTTGATCCCACACAGTTTGGCTTTGTCAAGGGGAGGTCCTGTCTGCTAAATTTGGTCAACGACTTTGAGATAGTCAGCAAAGCCATGGACGACGGGAAGACGGCGCACACCACCTACCTTGACCTGGCCAAAGCCTTTGACACTATTCCCCACTCGGGCATAATAGATCAACTCTTTCAACTAGGCATCAATCCATATGTTACCAGATGGGTAGCAAACTGGCTCACTGATAGAACCCACGTAGTCAAAATAGGGAAAGCCACCTCAAACAGTAGACAAGTAACAAGTGTCGTACTCTGTCTTGGGCCTCTGTTATTTGGGATATACTTTTCTGAGATGTAGGCCAAAACCAGTGGGCTGTAGCTGACCAAGTTTGCAGATGACTGCAAACCTGGGTGCTGTCATCAATTCCCCTAGTGATGTGGCCATCCTCCAGGATGGTCTCACTCAAATGACTGGTGCCAGAAACATGACCTCGAGCTGAATGCAAAAAAATGCATCATCATCCCCTTTGGGGAGAGTGACGTCCCCACAAATTAATTTATTTATTTATGTAAGTTTGACCGGGGAAGTCCACTGGGCCTGAAAGAGCCCCTTTTCAGTGGTGGCCTGGGGAGAAAAGCTCCACAATAATGTAAGTTACATGCCAGATTTTACAAAGTTATAATTCAGTACAGAAAATTAAACAATTTTAGATTAGATGCACGATGTTTGCGGACATAAGTTCTTACAGGATGCTAACATTTTAGATTAGATGCATTAAAAATTTGCAGTTTGAAGACTCACATTATAAAGAGGGACAAGGATAAATACAGAGAATAAACATTACATAATAGACATTTTGTTATGAGCTCCTTGAAGGTTAAACAATCTTAAACTATATAGCTGCTAGGCATTTGTAGGTTAGGAGAACCTTTTATATGGAGAAGTAACAGAATGTAAATAGAGGAAAGAATAGTATAATAGATATTAGAGAGAGAATATTAGGTTCTGGAGGGGAAGGGACAGATTTTTGGTAGAAAAGAAACCTTATTAGTGCAAATTGGAGAAGATAGTGCAAAGTAGAAAGAGGGGGTGTTATGTTGGAGCATGACAGGGGCATTCCCATTTGGAAGATAGATGAGAGAGTAGCTGTGATTTGAAATAAGTATGGTTAGATAGGTTGCGCAGGGGTGGTGGGAGAGAGTTCCACTTTTTGGCTAAGGAGTAGGAGAGTAGAAGTTGGCCAGCAGGCCGTGCTGGTTTGTAGACTTGAAGGAGATTTTGGTTTGTGGATCAAAGTGGGCGGTTGGGTAGGTAGGGTTATAAGGAGGCAGCGAGGGATGGGCAGTTGGTAGGTTTATAGATGAGCTTATGCGCAGTGGTGAGTTGTAGGTAATTGAGTAGTTCAAGCCAGTTTAGGTTGTGGAGAGAGTGGCAGTGGTGGGATAAGTTTTTTGAGTTGGTTGCAAATTTGGCGATCTTGTGGTAGCAGGATTTGAGTTTGGATCTTAGGCTGAGAGGGAGATTGATGAACAGAGGAGCGCCGTACATGAGGGAGGGGAGTAGAAATGTGGATGCTAGTGTTTGGCGGATAGAGGGGATGAGGAAGCGGATGTGCCTATAGAGGAGACCTATGACATTAATAACGTCCTAAGCATACAATCAGTCATGAGGGATTTGGGCACCCAGGTTGATAGCAACCTGACTTGTGACCACCATGTTGCTTCTGTTGTATGGAAAGCCTTCTATATGGCCCACCTCATAAGTAAGAGTATCTCATCCAGGGACAAGGAGGACATAGCATCCCTGTATTCTTCCCTTAAAAGGCCCATTATTGAGTACAACCCCCCCCCCCCCTTTCACCATGTGCTTCGCAAAGCACATGCAGCAGCTGGAGAGACCACAGAGGTTCCTTACAAGGAGACTCCAGGGCCTCAAACATCTACCATACAGATAGAGGCTAAAAGCCCTATCCCTCTACTCAGTTTCATACAGATTCCTCATAGGTGACCTCTGTCTGGCATACAAAGCGATCATGGACCCCACCTTTATGGGACTGCTGCATATCTGCAAGTCGAGCTCCACTTGAGTAACCAACATGCGCAAGCCTCAACCTGGTCTGTGATATCAACAAGACTTGTTGGCGGGACAGATTTGTGTCCGAGACTCCCTTCTATGGAATAGACTTCCCCTACACATCAAGCAAGCAGAGTACCTCTTTACCCCTTTTTAAGCGCAACCTGGATAACTGGATGGGAAACAGAAAATATATCCCAGGAATTCCACCCATGTCCTTCTTGGACAAGGGCATCGTGTGCTGATTTGTCTAAACATGGGCTTAACTCTTGGCTAGGCTTGTAAAGGCTTCAGGGCCAGTAGCCTAGTGTAACCTCTTATTATCCAGTGAGATGAAAAGTTAGGAATCTGGGGATGTTGGGGACTAAGAAGTACTGCTTTTGTATATGCAGGCCATGTTTAGGCAGATGGTAAGAAAAGATGTAGCTGTGTTGTTCAAGAGGAGTGGCTAAAAGAGAAGAGGTATCAGGGTGTGGTAGAATCGAAATGGTGGCTGATATGGGAATAGAAGCTAGGGGAATGGGATTTTTTAAGGTCTGGGAGCATTTGTGGGACAATATTAGAGGGGCATGGCTTCTTTGGTAGATTTTATTTATTTTGAGAGTGAGAATAGGAGGCGTTCCTAATGCAACAGATCTGAATATGGAAATATTGTAATAGGAGGACTTCAGTGTTGCTGTGAACCTGAACAAAAGGAGACTGTACTTGAGAAGGAAGAATATGGTAATACCAGATGAGCTGAATTAAGGAAAAAGATGGATTAGAGAGAAGTTGGTTGAGGAATGTCTGGAAATGCATCAGCATTAAAGAAAGTATACCTTTTTGCAATGTACTTATGGACAGGCAGGTAGGATAGCTTGTTGTTTGGTTACAGTGGAATTCAAAAGTTGGCAGATTTATGTATGTAAAATAAAGGTGAATGTCACATTGTGTTTATTCTATTATCCCTTTCTAGTGATTTTTAAGGGGTAAAGGAGGTAATTGTAACTGTGTTAAATGGAAGTGGTGAATAAGACAAAAGGAAGGATGTAGGATGTAGATGGTGAGGCAAGTAATAGAGAAGAGTACAGCTGATGGAACAGTTATAGTTAGTGTGGTATGCCAGGATTGTAACAGATACAAAAGGTAGACTGAAGGAGTATTTGGTTTATGTTTGGGAAAAAGTAGAAGAAACAGACAAGATAAAATCTCAAGGAAAGTGCAAAATGAGATTGGGAGAGCAAGTGGAAAAGTGACTTAGCGAGGAACAAGGAATGGAAAGAGATACTGGCATGGAAAAAAAGCTTAAGGTGTCTGGTGCATGTAGTAGATAAGAAAGTTCAAGGGAAGAAAGAATTCCTGGGCCACAAGGTGGTAAGATATGAATAGTAGTCTACCTGGAGATGGAAGCAGAAAAACTAAAACATGTATGTATACAAGTTAAAATATGATAGGGAATTAATAGAATATGGTGATCATCCTTTACCGGAAGCCATACTTTTGCCAATGGGGAAAGTATGTGGATGTTAGGTAGGAAGCGAGAATGCTAAGTGCAGAACTGGAAGGAAATAAATCTGGGAAAAAGAACCCTCCTCTTTACACTACCTAAGGAGGGAGGGATGGTTGATAGGGCAGTTAAGAGGGGCAGAAGTGAAAAAGAAAGCATGGGTAGATGGTTTTCAGGTGAAAGTTTGTAGGAGGAGTAAAAGAGGAATAGATCCTGGAGTCGGTGAGAGAAGCAAAACCAGTGTAATTGCTTGAAGAGAAAGAAGACACATTAGAGCCCAGCAACATATGGGATTAACACAGATGCTGCAGTTAAAATTTCAGCAAAGGTGCTAATTGGTAAAATAATGTAAGTTATTAGTGTATGAGAGATAATTCATCCACATTAGATGCTGCCCTATAGGAGGAAGAGTTGTATAGACCAACAGCTCTGGGCATAAGCTGTGATGCACAATATCCTTAAGGTAGGAGAACACAGATCACAGACTGTGCTTCATATCAGGACCAGCCTTATTAAGGGTGTCTGTCTTCTTTATCTTTCTGTCTCTGCCTTGTAACCTTTGAGAGTTTCTTTGTGCTATCTACTGAGTCACTTTCCAGAAGCTGGTATAGAGTGCCTCTGATGCTTTGCTATTTGCTAATGCATCTTCTCTCTTAGGCTCTTTGTTAGCTAGCCAATTTTCCTTCCTATCCTGTTCCATCTTTTTTGTCTCCCACTTTTTCCTGCACTACTCCTTTATTTTCATGACTTCATGGACTTCTGCATTCCACCACCAGCTTTCCTTATTGTGTCTTATTTTCATACCTGGCTCGGCCGCATGTCTGTTCTGCAGTCTTCACATATGCTGTTTTGAGACGCTGACATTATTCTTGAATACCGATTTTCTTTTCTTCCTGAGGTGTTTGAGCCCTGAGTACTTCCTTGAACTCTTGTGCTTTCTTTCCAATCAACCTCTGGGTCTTCACTCTTGTTTCTGTTGACCTTAGAGCCTTCTTTGTCCACTGCTTGCAACTGACTGTGACAACCAGTGGTTTATGTTGGGAAGCTACTGTTTCACTGAGGTGCCTTTGTAAATGTTGATTCTATACCAGTGCCCTTTCCTTACTAGGAGGAAGTCTACCCGTGTTGCATGTTGGCCACTGCTTTATGTGATCTTGTGACTCTGTCTTGCTGAACCATGTGTTGGCCGCTTTCAAGCCATTTGCCAAATCGAAACCTAGAATGGATGGCTCTCCTCTATTCTTATTGCCCCATCCATTTGGACCAAGGCAGTCCCCGTAAATTGTTCTCTCTGTCCCGATACGTGCATTCAGGTCACCCATTATCTTCACCAATTTAAGTTGTCCTGCTTTATCTAATAGGTCTTGCAATTGCAGTCTGAATGCACTGTCTTCTTACTGTCACAGCCCTGCTGTGGGACATAGGTGAAGGCTATAAATAATGCCCTTTCTTTACACTGGAGTCTGAATGCCATGAGTCTGTCATGAATTCTGATGACATTTCTCACTGTCTTCTGAAGACTCTCCTGAACCACAATTCCCTCACCATTTCTAGTTTGCCCTCCTCCTGTGTAGGGAACTCTAGACCTCAAGCAAAGTGAGTCTTTTGCACTGTATGTCCATCTTTTTTGTCTGAACAAGAAACATCTTTATTAACCTATCACTTATGACCTAGGCAATTAAACATTTATATAAATGAAAACAAACCATACTAATATATTTTCAGTTGCAAACATTGTACATCTCATATAGTCTTCTATACAGTCAATTAAACATTGTATAGCTCATTCAGTTCCTGCTTTCCGTTAAAACTTATTCCTCCTCCAAAACATTGTTCTGCATGTATTGTTCCCACAATTCCCATTTTTTTCTATGTAATTTGCTCCTACAATTTTCTAAAAATCCCAGTTTCAGTTCTTTTGTCTCTGTTACTGTATTCACTACTTCTAGCATGGTTAGTTTAAGACCTTGATTTCCATTTTCTAGTAATTGCTGTTTTGGTAGCCAACAGAATTAAACTTAGCAAGGCCTTACTATGTCTAGGCAATTCCGATTTTCTATCACAGCTGAAAAAAACTAATTTCCTTATACTAATTTGCTTACCCAGTATTTCTGACAGCATAGTCTGCAGGGAATTTTTAAAGTCTCTCAATTCATTATACTCCCAATAATATGTTCCCAGTTACCTCTCTTATTTCCGCATCAGACCTCCAACATTTGAAGTCTACCTAAGGAAAATTTCTTTGGAGTATAAAAATACCTATGCCAACACTTACAGAAATCCTAAATCTTCTAGACTTTGTTGCATATTATGGAGCCATACATATGTCCCCCCATTGTTTCTTTGTTAATTGCTTATCCAGTCTCTCTACCCAATCCTTTCTAACCTCCTCTGATTGATTCCTGTAGTCATCATGCAGTGTTTTATATGCCCTTCTAATTTTCCCTTTTTTAACAGCAGAGTCTGTTCTGGATTCTACTAAAACTCTACCAGTGCTGGTCTTTCACTTAGTATCTCTCTATTCCTTTCTCTTTCCCTACACTTTGATATCAATCCTTGATAGGGAAGGCAGACTCTAGCCTGCAGTCTAAATGCATTCTTAGCCTCTTCCTATTCCGTTACCTATTCCTCACTAATTATTTCTCCCAGTACCTTGGTTCGTTTGCCATTTTACTGTAGTAAATTCCAGCCTTGCCTATTCTCTGTACTCCTGATGCAGTCATTCCTATTGGCAGAATCCCCTTTCTCTATTCCTATGTTGGCATAATTCTTAGAATACTTTCTGCTACTTTGTGAATGTAATATTTAGTATGGTTATTGTTGTTCTCCATAAGAATCTGCATCCAAAATCCTTGTCTCTCCTTATTTCTTGAGCATCCCCCCTGTTTCATCATCATCCCTTTCCATTTTGAATTGTAGCTTGAGCCTTAACTATGTAGCTCTGAAATACCCCTTCAAATCAGGTAATCACACACCACCTTGTCCTTTTGGAATGATCAACTTATCATACTTGCCTCTTGCCATCTTCCTCTCCCAGATAAAATCCAACCCAAAAAGACTTGAAACTGCCTCAGAATGTTCCACAACACTGAAAAGTCCTTTTCTGCTTTTATGGTGTACAGAATAATGCCATCTGTAAAGCCAACTTTTCCTGTTTACCACGCAAATTATATCCTTGAATTTCTGGGTCACTTATTTTGTTTGTCACTGGTTCTAAATACAAAACAAATAACAAAGGGGAAAGAGGACACCCTTGCCTGGTTCCTCTGTTCAAACAGAATGTAGGACCCTTTCAGATTTCTTGTGCAACAGTCAGAGAAAGGTCTCTTAGGATATTACTTCTCTGTGTGATAGTCAAAGCTCAGATAGGAAACTTGTTTTGGGTTTTATTTCCTATCTCTGTCATTTTCTTTAAGTGCTTGAACAGAATGTTATGCTGAGCTGCTTTTTTTTTTATTCTTTAGTGTGATTTATAAGACTTGTACTGTTTATTTTAAGCTCTTTTTGGATTTCTCTGTGGTTTTTAACCTTTTAAAAAAAGTGTATTAGGGCCATTTCTGAAGGCTGAAATGAGTTTCTGCACAAAGTCTGTTTTAGTGCAATTCCCCTCATTTTCTCATGCTGCCATAACCACGAGTAATTCATGGCTGTTATTTCCATTGATTTAAAGCTTGTTTTGAAAGTTTAAACAGGAAAATTGCTGTTTTGCATTTTTTTTCTATTGGTGCTATAATTATTTGTGGTCATAGAACACATTTACATAATTTTAAACTTTTTTTTTCATTTAAATTGCAATTTGAGTGCCATTTTGTCTTTAAAGCATTGCTTTTTTAAAAAACAGGTTTATTGAATTGAAGTAAATAAAACAAACATTATCTTGAGTTGTGTATAATTTTAAAAATGCTTACTAATGACAGTGAAGAAAAAAACAAACACATTTAAACTATATGCAATGGCACTTTTCACACTACATATTAGCAAATAAAATTCTTATAAATATTGATACATTACTATTAAATTATTTATCTAACAAATCATAAACTTTCTTCCATATATTATTTACAAAAGTATTCCTAGAGGATCTTGCTCTTTTTGGTCAATGTCTTTAAATTACACACTTCAAAAAGTAGATTTTTGAATTAATTTACTGAGGGAGAAGATTCTTGTAACCGTTTTCCTGACTACTGATAAAATGGACCAGAGCAGAGGCTGATTAGTTTCTGTAATATGGTTAGGAACAGGAGTGTTAAACAAAACTAGAGATTTTGAGAGTAAAAAAGAAATATCTGTGAAAATTGCTTGTAAAAAGTAATTAATGTCTTTCCAGACATTTATTTAATTCTGTACAATCAAATACCATATGGGCCCAATCAGCATTAACTACAATTTTACACCTCCAACAGTTAACATTTTTCTTATTACATTTGCTTAAAGAAAGTGGGGTTATAAAATATCTCCATGTGAAAATTTTCCATCTTAGTGAAGATGTGGTTACACTAGCAGATTGTAAAATATGTGATTTGTCTTACTCTGTTGGGGGATGAACACTAATTAAGGAGAAATAATTCCAATAATTGTCTGATATATTATCTAAATCTAGTGTAATTGCCTTATATAAGTGAGATAGTGTTTTAGTTGGTGATTTATAGACAGCACCATATACTGAATTAGTTTAGGAACTGAACTTTTGGTTGATAAAGTCATAGAGTCAAGTTTATTAGGTAAATATTTTCTACTTTAGTGTAGATCCAACCAAGATGTGTCAAAATCATGTTCATTCTTCAGTAGGTTAATGGATTTCAGGTCATTATTAGATATCATTTGTGACCAAAAAATTAAATGTTTTTGTTGAAAAGAATATGTTTTCATAAAATCAGAAGAAAATATAGCACCTTGCCTGTAGGCTATAGGAAATAGAAGAAATAACCAATGTTTATACAAGCTGAACTTATTAGTTTCTAAATTATCTCAAAAGAAGAATTATATAATTTGTTCTAAAATTCTGAGAAGAATAAGTGAAAAAATAATCTTTTAAGATCCACATAACATTAATTTCTGTGTTTTATTATTCTTTATTGCATCACTCATTACTATTTCTAGAATGATCTTCCATTTAACAGTGTGCGTAATATCTATAAGAAGAGAAATAAATTTAGCCATTGCAGAAATTGAGCAGATTTCCAAATTAGGCAAAGCTATACCCCCATTTTCCCAATTTTTCATGTGGTGTAAGATAAGGCTATTCTAGGTCTTATAGGGAACCATAAAAATTTATGTATCATAGAATTACATTTCTTAATTAGTGAACTAGGAGGGGGTAAAGAGAATGGATAATATAAAGAATTTTAGGTAATATAATCATTTTAATTAATAATTAAAGGTTTTTCATCCATAGAAAATTGGATTTTATTCCTTTTTTTAATGAGATTTCCTATTTCCAATGAGCTCTTATTGTAATTGATTTGAGTGATATATTTTGTGTTGTTAGCAATTGCAATGCCTAGATAAAGTAGTTCATTAGACTGTGCCTGGAATTTTTTTATAGAGATCTAGTAATTCTAGCTTTTTAGGGCCAATTGTCGAGATTTTAGTTTTGTTGTTATTAAAGGTTAAACCTGACTTTTTTGAAAATATTCATCATCTTTAAAAAGAGCGTGAATAGATGCATTATTACCACCTAGAGTAATGAGTATGTCATCCACAAACATTTGTAATTTGGAAACATCATTAGAATTCAAGCTGTAACCTTCAATGTTTTCATCATATCTTATCAAATTAGCCCAAGGTTTCATAATCAGTGTAAATAGTAAAGGAGTTGTTCCTTTGATTATTGGTATATTTTGGGATATGTTTGTGCCTGTTTTAATGTATGCTTGGCTACCTTGATATAAACTTGTAATTAGATTAATGAAACTATTACAGAAGTTTAGTTCCTCCAAAAGTAAAAATAGTCCCAATTAACTGAATCAAAAGCATAGTTTATGTCGACTGATTAATATTAAGCTGTTTTTTTAAGTATTTAACTGATTCAATTAAGGAAAGAATTCTCTTGATATTGTCATAAGAGTTTCTGTTTACTATAAATCCTGTTTGATCTTCATTGATTAATGTGGGCAAAACATTTTTAAGTCTGTCTGCATAAATTGACATAAACATTTTGTAATCGATGTTTAATAAGGAAATAGACCTATAAGATGAGAATTCAACAAGAGTCCTTATCAGTTTTGAGGATGTGAGAGATAAAAGTATATTTCCATGATGGAGGTATTCAATTATCGTTTTGGGAAATATTGTAAACTTTATGAAGCAGTTTTAAGGCATCAGCTGGTAATAATTTATAAACTTGTGGGATGATACCATCATTTCCCGGTGCTTTATTTGGTTTTAATTTAGTAATCGGGGATTGGACATCTTTAAAGGAGATGGGTCTGTCAATAATAGTAACTTGTTCACTAGATAATCTTTTTTTGTATATTTGTTAACGAAATATTTGATTTCTCAGTTAGAATTTATTATCTTAGCATGTTGGTTAATGTTTGTAAAAAAATTCTCTAAATTCAGTTAAGATATTCTGTATACCTGAGACTGCCTTTTTCTTTTTAGGGGATAATATTTCATTTATATAATTGAATTTGTTAATTCTTTTAGTTTCATTGGCCAATAAATTCAGAGATCTAGGATTGGTGGAGAATTTTAAGACTTTGAATTTTTCTAAAATAATCATAGATTTATGATTCAGTATTTCCATATACTTAGTATTCAAGGAGTTTATTTCTTTTTTAATATCATTTTTATTAGTATCTTTTTCTTGGGTAAGTTTCAAAGAACCTATTTTAGTTTGTATTTCTATTAACTGCTCATCCCAACTTTTCCTTTTTTTGTTATACCAATTTATAATTCTGCTATAGAGGTAGACTTTTAAGGCATCCCAAACAAATATCTTAGAAATATTATTTATATTATTTTGTTCAATAAAATTCTGGATTTCTGATGTTATAAAATCTTTAAATCTTTAAAATATTTCTATTTAGTTATATAGGCAGGTATTCTACTTATTTAGACATTACAGATTGGGGTAACTAAAAATTTGAAAATTATCCAGTTGTGGTCAGGTAATGGGCATGTAATTACCTTAGTATTAATTAAATAATCTACTAAATCATTAGAAAACGAAACTCTATCTTTGAATGTGTATTATGTCTATTTGAAAAAAAAGTATAAACTAAGGAGTCAGAATCAGCAAAGGTATGTATATCTTTCAAGAAATAAGTTTCCAAAAAATCTTTCAACAATTTGAAGCTGTAATTCTTCTTTTGTTATATGATGTTGACTCTTTATTGTCTGAAATACAGTTAAAAATCACCAACTAATATTAAATGTCCCTAAGAAAGTTATACTATATTATCAAAATGTTGTTTTACCGTATCGGTGCCTGTTCCTGGAATCCAGTATAGATTTACTAAGGTGTATATTTTATTATTAAACTGAATAGTGATTAGACAAAACATTCCTTTATTATCTTTATATGTATTAATGATTTTTGCTTTAGGTAATGAGTTGTTCCATAAGATGTTCTGAGCTATCTAACACTGAATATGATTTAGTATCTAATCTAATTGCATCTTCTGTTTTCAAATGGGTTTCTTGTAAAAATATTAATTGAACTTTATTCAGTTTGAGATATTTAAAGAAACTTCCCCTCTTATTTGGATTATTTAGTCCATTAATGTTAATTGAAATACTCTTTAATGAAGTAATTCAATAGTATGTTGAAAGATAAATATTTTGACCAAAACCATAGATTATTAATATAAATAAAAGGAATACCTAGAAATTCATTATTTTTAAAGTAATGTGGAAACATCGAAAAAAGTAGACTTTTGATTATTACTCTTTTAAGAATTGTGGAAAATGCCAAGAAAGCTAACAGTAAACTATTATAACTTAAATTGATAACTTCATAACCACCCTTAACCCCTCTGGACTATAATATTCCCAATTCGAGTGACATATGGTCACTCAAATTAACACTCTGTTCAGTAGCAACATCTAATCGTCTGAGAATTATCTACTCTGAATAAACAATTTTAGCTTCATTATTCATGTTAAAAATATATAGAGTAATCATATAAAAATCACTTTGTAAGATAATGTAACTAACAAATCTTTACAGACATATCTAACACTTTATAAATGTTAACATATTAGCAAACATCAGTATAAGTACTAATAAAATAATCAACTGTGTGTATCTGGTTATAATACTGTAAAAGGAATGGTTCTGTTTATATTTATGTTATATACATAACACATCATGTAGCCAAAAAATAATACAAATTGGAATTCAGTACCTACAAATCTGAAGTCTGTACAGCACAAAAAACTGTGTATGTTAGCTCATGTGTTAAGTATTTGTATGAAATCCATTCCTTGCAATAAGATTACATCCTTTAGCTATATCATGAAGGTGTTAATGATTCATGACTACTATTTTATTGATGGGGAGTGTAATTATTGTATGACAAGATGATTTTAAAAGGCAACCATTCAGATACAAGCTTTAAAAAACAGTAATAGCTTTGGCAATACTATGTCTGAGGTTACAATATTCATTTGCTGGAATTAGGAGTGTCTATGTATAGTTTAAGAATGTAAGCTATGTGTTAATATGTTCTTATCAACTGTAATAATGTATTCTCATTATCAGAACACTTGCTAACTATTTATACATAAATATAACTTATAAAATTAGTCAGTGCTCATAACTTGTCCAAATAAATTAGAATATAACTGACAATGCTGTGTTAACAAATAAATTTAATAACTAAAAATCTATTTAAAGTCAAATAAATGACAGGTGTGCTGTTCCAAGAATCAAAAAAGGGATTTACAAAGCAAACTTATCATAACTAACTTACAGGTAATAATTGTAAATAGTCAGCCTTTCTCTTTGCTATATTTTAGTACTGTCATTAAACTATAATATACCCCATTTACCTTACATACACATAACAAGTCTCTCTTTCTTCCAAGAAAGTTATTATCATCTGTAAGTTGAAAAATACAGTTTTAATAATGTAGAATTATGTACATGTCACAGTAGTTTTATTTGGATTGGATAAATAGTGTTTTATCCTATACAGATGTCCTACAGACTAAATGAAAACTGATTTTTCTGTAACGTATGTGTAAGGTATGTTTTCAGATGTCAAAACCTGTTGCACTTCTGACTATCTGTGTTACAAGTAAATGGTAATATGAGTGCTGAAAAATCAAATATCTATAACCAGATAGTACAATTAAGATGTAGCCCTAAGGACCATACCTCACTAAACTATTACAAATGATCTACTATTAGTAGTCCTACTGAAAAAAGATTGTGAATTTGCCATTGTCTTATTGGAGCTATCATATTTCTAGTTGCTTATGTAACAGTCAAGGTTCTTTTTACTTTGTTTATAAATAATTACATTTCTTGAAAACCAACAATGCATTAAAACATTATTCCAGCCTATAGGTGACAGGATAGAAAATATTATGATTTGAATACATGCACTATTTCCAACTAAATTCCTTATGTTCAGGGACTAGAGAGACTAAATGAATTGAATATGCTTTTAAAAATAAACTGTTAATAGAAAGCTACTTTGCACAGTTTACATAAGGTAAAAACATCTATGCCGCGGTGGTGCAGCGGTAGCGTTGTTGCCTCACAGCAAGAGGTTCTGCCATTCAGTTCTCGGCTGGAGTGCGGGGAGTGCCTTCTGTGTGGAGTCTGCATGTCCTCCCTGCAGTTGGGTGGGCATTCAAAAGACATGCGTAAATGGGCGTGCCTTCGTTGAAGGTTGAACGTCGAGCTGGCACCTCGACGTTCGCCAAAATCTACTGCCAATCATTAGCGGACTGGAGTTCTGCTGTGGCGACCCCTAACCGGGAAAAAGCCGAAAGACAACAACAACATACTATTTTATAACTGTCCTTTTCGTTTGAAACAAAAATTTTCAAGTCTTGCCATTCATTGACTCTTTTTGAGTGCTTAAATGATTCAATACCTCCATCTAGCGGCAGAACAGTGTAGAGTTCAATTTAGCTTCAAAAACAGCATGATGATGTGAAAAATGGACACCTCGGCTCAACAGGCATCTTGTGGAGTTATTCTCGAGCTCTGGAGACTTTTATCATTTTCAGCTGGAAACTGTGAGTGTAGACTCATTTAGCTTTAATTTAAAGGCTCAAGCCTGCTGTATAACTGTTAACTGATAAAATGACAGCAAAGCTGTCCCAAAACCAAGTGTTGCCATAGCAACATCTAAAGCTGACCAAAGCAAACACAAGTAAGGCAAAGCTTTTAAAATTAATGAAATCATGCCACAAGAAAACACTATTTATCATTCAGGTAATGTTATACAAGTATAACCATAAGCCGGCAAAGGGGTACACAGAAGCATACGGACAACATTAAACCACCAAAGAAAGAAAACTGTTAATAATATTGAACACCAAAATAAAACAACCATCCACAGCACTACACAACATAACCATCTCAACAATATCCCCACAAAGGGCTACATTTACTAATCACAAACCGGATTGTATAATGAAGCAAAGAAGAGGCATCATATCTATAAGCACTAAGTAATATAGCCAAAAGCAACAATTCATCATTATCATAAACACAACATTCTACCAAGCATTTTATTTAACTGCATATATTATGAGAGAATAAATTAATATTACTAAAATCATTTAAAATAAATTACTAATCTTTATCACATATACAACATTCAACCAAACAGTTTTATTTAACTACTTAATACTGTGAGAAAATGTACTGTTAATCATTTAAAGTAAAATGCAGTAACTAAATATAAAACTATACCATCACCAACAGTAATATAGAAGGCAGTAATAAGTTATCTGTGAACAAAAAAAGTTCACAGATTTTTACCTGTTGATCCAGTTTCATCTCCCCGGACTTTTTGGGTCACTTACATGTAGAAAGGAAGCAAATAAAAAGATATGCATTTGATAGTTATTTTCTAAGTTTCGTCTTTTGTTCAAAGGTTTTCCATGTTCCATTTTCTGGCAACCTGTTTAGACTAGCAGTAGCCAATTCCATATCTTCAAGTTTGTCCAGAAGTTTGTTTTAACAAAAGAGCTGTCTCTAAGTCCTCAAAACTTCTAGTTGCATTCTGGTGAAAGATTTTTAACCTTGCTGGAATGATAAGTGAGATTTTATTTGGTTCTTTTTAAGTTTTTTTATTAAGGGCAAAAAAACTTTCCTTTTAGAGATTAATGCTGGTGAGTAGTCATTATCGATGCGTACTAAATTGTCCTTTACCTTAATTGGTGATTTTGCCCAGGCAATTTTCAGTACTATTTCCTTATCATGAGATGAAAGGAATTTAACAATCACAGATTTAGTAGAACTAGTTTTGCTGTTTTTAGATGATACAATGGACCTGTGTGCCCTTTCAGTACCATAGGAAAGTGCTTCAGGAAGTTCTAAAATTTCTGGCAACCACGATGTTAAAAACTTTTCTATATTATTCTCCTCTGTATTATCAGGTAATCCAAATATTCTTATATTATTACGGCGGGATCTGTTTTCAAGATCATCTACCTTTCATAGCAGTTGGGTATTTTGTCTTAAAAGAAATTCAATATTTTGTTCACTTTCCTGAATTCTGGTATCCATATCATTGAGAGCTGTTTGGATTCCCGAAAATTGTTCCTTTTGTTGTTTTAAGTCTTCATGGATAGTATCCATTTGATGTGTACATCTCTCTTTGAAATCATCCAGTTTCAAGTCCATTCTGTCAATTTTGCTGGCTAATTCTTACATATTAGTCAGCAGGGATTGTATTTCTGTTTTAAGGTAGCATCCTGATGTGCTGTTTTAGAGAAGCTCATCTTTTAACTGGTGAAGATTAGAGTATCACAGAAATTTTGACAAGAAAAATTAAATTATTCTAAAAAATCTTTAGATGCTATCCTTCTTTATATTAAGAGGAATAAAAAAACGTAAACAAATATCCACAGTTAGGATAGTTATTTCATAAAATTCCTGTCATAGAAAATCTGAAAAGACAGAGCTGAAGAAAAATGCTGCTACTCGATGCTCTTCATGGCCACGCCCCCTCTTTAAAGCATTTCTGACAAGAATTCTTCCTAAGCTTAATTCCTTGTCTAAGGTTTGGATTTATTATTATTATTTGGTGTGATTGCGTGGATTTGCAACATTTTATACAAATTGTTTAAATCGTGATTTGATGCCATTTTGTGTAACATTTTTGACAAGGCTTTTACTTAATGTGGCACATAATTCCTGGACTATGACTATTTGGTGCCATTCCTATTTATGTTAGGCTGAAAATAGCCTTTATTTGTTTATATTGGGGGTCTGTGTGATGTATTTATTGTGCTTTGTGCACAGTTACTGAAATTGCAGTCTTTTTTTCTACAGTACAGTGTTCAGTATAGTTTCCCCATAGATATACACTTCAATTTGCTATTTAGAAGGAACTTTGTGGGATTTGTCCATTTTGTACTGGACTGACCATGCAACCAGTACTTGTTATTGACCTAGCTAGTTTTTGCCCCCCCCCCCGTCTTGATGGATTCATCTGCACCCATAAAATAGTAAATCCAAAGAGCAGAATGAAGAGGCACACTCGAAATATTTTGTGAAGCGCTTTTCGTTTATGGCACAAACATAAACTTCATCAGACATTTTTAAAAACACAACAGGTACATTAAATACACAAGTCTATCCAATCAGAATAGATTTAGTTACAACACTCAATTTTAAAGAAACAGTATTTAAAACAATGTTTGAAACAATAAACAGTGGAATAAAACAATCAACACCTCCTCCTAAACTAAATGTAAAATATTATAAACTTAATATATAAAGTTTAAACCTATCATGTTTACATAAACACAAATATAAAGTATATATGTGTTTATACAAAAGATTTTAGCGTTTTAAACTTCTCAATTTTAAAATGCTACTGATGACACACCCTTCATTTAGACCTGGCAAGTTATAGGCATTAAGTCTAATTTGCCAGCCTAACTCTAATTCTTCAGGTTTCAGGGCATCAGGACCACCTCTAACGTCTCTTTGGACCTGGTCTATGGCTAGGAACTTAAATCTATGATTAGAAAAGTGAGCCACATGTTTAGCCAGTGCATTTACCATTTTACCTTTCCTGATTGCATATAAATGTTCATATACACGGTTACGAAGTTTCCTCTCAGTTTTGCCTACATAAAATGCAGGACAAAGTTGGCATAGTGCAAGGTACACAACAAAACTAGAGTTACAGTTGTTTCTCCGTCTCAGTGTAAAGTGTAAATCATTAACACTAAACCTGTTAGATTCCAACATATATGAACAATAGTTACAAGTTTGGCACTTATACATGCCAGGAGTCCTCACTGTTGTATTCTTAGATTCACAATAGTCCTTAAGGTTCTTACCCCTCCTGTATGTTACTAAGGGAGCACTACCTACACTGCTTGCAACTTGATGATCGCTTCTGAAAAGTACCCAATTCTTCAACAAAATTCTAACACACCTAGCACTATCTAAATTGTAAGTAGTTATGAAAGATGTAGGTAATTCATTCACTACTTGGTCTTGTGTACCGTTAAGTATTGAATTAGATGGTGAATCAGGTAGTTCACTTGTAGTGTTAGGTGTAACCACATTTCTGTTAAGAAGTGGGGTATAAAAAAGAGATTGGCGTTTCAACGACACTTCGTCAATAATTTCATTGACTAAAACTTCGGGATACCCTCGTGCTAGGAACATACTTTTCATATATTCACATTCGTTAAAAAATTCACTGTAAACTGTAATTATCCGGGCTGCTCGGACCAGTTGGCCCTTGACAATGGCTCGTTTTTGATGACGTGGATGACAGCTAGAGTAGTGAAGCATAGAATTGCAATAAGTGCTTTTCCTATGAATTTTGGCCGTATACATACCAACAGTATCATCCTTAGATAATAAAATGTCTAGGTATGCTATCGAATTACAGTCAAATGAATGCGTAAATTTTAAGAAGTGGGTAGATGAATTTAGATATTCAACCAAACTATTACCAATTACCGCATCCCCATCAATTAGAATGAAGATGTCGTCAAGGAAACGTGTGTAAAATACAATGTTGTCTTTAAAGACACAGTTTTGCATGACATAGAGATGTTCCCAATAGGCCATAACCATGTTCGCCACGCTGGCCCCACAAGGGGACCCCATGGCTATACCTATTTTTTGAAGGAAAAGTTCCCCTTCACACATGAAAAAATTGTTGGCAAGAATGGTACTTAAAAGTTCCTCAACTAGCAAACATTCGTCAGGAGGGCAACCTTGCAGTTTAAGAACCTCATTGCTCCACTCAATTGCTATATTATGAGGGATACACATATATAAATCCTTGACATCTATCGTCAAGAAATTGTAACCAGAATTGTAGTCTATCTTATTGATGTTACTCAAAAAAACTTTATTAAAATGAATGAAATCAGAATTTGTAAGCCTGATAAAGGGGGCGGTGTGGTTATCTTTGACAATGCAGATTATTCACACAGAATGAATAATGTGTTAAACTCCCCCTCATACACCACTAGTTCAATTTCAGAACTTAACAGTGCATATAGTTTAATCAGGAATGTTATAGAAGACCTTTACTTAGAGGGCAGAATTACCCAAGCTGTGTACAACTTTATGTCTATTTCCCATCCAAGAGTTCCTTGCCTATTTGGTATACCGAAAATCCACAAAAACGTGGCAAATCCTCCAATGCGCCCGTTAGTGGACAGCAGAGGTTCTTTACCATATGCATGTGCCAAGGTTGTAGACTTTATTCTACAAAAATACCTGGCTAGTATTAAACAAATATGCAAGGACTCTTGGACTTTTTTGAGTAACATCAATAAGATAGACTACAATTCTGGTTACAATTTCTTGACGATAGATGTCAAGGATTTATATACGTGTATCCCTCATAATATAGCAATTGAGTGGAGCAATGAGGTTCTTAAACTGCAAGGTTGCCCTCCTGACGAATGTTTGCTAGTTGAGGAACTTTTAAGTACCATTCTTGCCAACAATTTTTTCATGTTTGAAGGGGAACTTTTCCTTCAAAAAATAGGTATAGCCATGGGGTCCCCTTGTGGGGCCAGCGTGGCGAACATGGTTATGGCCTATTGGGAACATCTCTATGTCATGCAAAACTGTGTCTTTAAAGACAACATTGTATTTTACACACGTTTCCTTGACGACATCTTCATTCTAATTGATGGGGATGCGGTAATTGGTAATAGTTTGGTTGAATATCTAAATTCATCTACCCACTTCTTAAAATTTACGCATTCATTTGTCTGTAATTCGATAGCATACCTAGACATTTTATTATCTAAGGATGATACTGTTGGTATGTATACGGCCAAAATTCATAGGAAAAGCACTTATTGCAATTCTATGCTTCACTACTCTAGCTGTCATCCACGTCATCAAAAACGAGCCATTGTCAAGGGCCAACTGGTCCGAGCGGCCCGGATAATTACAGTTGACAGTGAATTTTTTAACGAATGTGAATATATGAAAAGTATGTTCCTAGCACGAGGGTATCCCGAAGTTTTAGTCAATGAAATTATTGACGTGTCGTTGAAACGCCAATCTCTTTTATACCCCACTTCTTAACAGAAATGTGGTTACACCTAACACTACAAGTGAACTACCTGATTCACCATCTAATTCAATACTTAACGGTACACAAGACCAAGTAGCGAATGAATTACCTACATCTTTCATAACTACTTACAATTTAGATAGTGCTAGGTGTGTTAGAATTTTGTTGAAGAATTGGGTACTTTTCAGAAGCGATCATCAAGTTGCAAGCAGTGTAGGTAGTGCTCCCTTAGTAACATACAGGAGGGGTAAGAACCTTAAGGACTATTGTGAATCTAAGAATACAACAGTGAGGACTCCTGGCATGTTTAAGTGCCAAACTTGTAACTATTGTTCATATATGTTGGAATCTAACAGGTTTAGTGTTAATGATTTACACTTTACACTGAGACGGAGAAACAACTGTAACTCTAGTTTTGTTGTGTACCTTGCACTATGCCAACTTTGTCCTGCATTTTATGTAGGCAAAACTGAGAGGAAACTTCGTAACCGTGTATATGAACATTTATATGCAATCAGGAAAGGTAAAATGGTAAATGCACTGGCTAAACATGTGGCTCACTTTTCTAATCATAGATTTAAGTTCCTAGCCATAGACCAGGTCCAAAGAGATGTTAGAGGTGGTCCTGATGCACTGAAACTAGAAGAATTAGAGTTAGGCTGGCAAATTAGACTTAATGCCTATAACTTGCCAGGTCTAAATGAAGGGTGTGTCATCAGTAGCATTTTAAAATTGAGAAGTTTAAAACGCTAAAATCTTTTGTATAAACACATATATACTTTATATTTGTGTTTATGTAAACATGATAGGTTTAAACTTTATATATTAAGTTTATAATATTTTACATTTAGTTTAGGAGGAGGTGTTGATTGTTTTATTCCACTGTTTATTGTTTCAAACATTGTTTTAAATACTGTTTCTTTAAAATTGAGTGTTGTAACTAAATCCATTCTGATTGGATAGACTTGTGTATTTAATGTACCTGTTGTGTTTTTAAAAATGTCTGATGAAGTTTATGTTTGTGCCATAAACAAAAAGCGCTTCACAAAATATTTCGAGTGTGCCTCTTCATTCTGCTCTTTGGATTTACTAGTTTGTCGTTTGTGCTTTTTCAGTTTGTTCCTGCACCCATAAAATGAAAGAATAAATTAAAAAAATGCCTTGGCTTATGGCTTGTGACTCCACAGTAGCTTTACCTTCTGGCAGGCTACAGGACCACTCGCCTTCTTACCTCCAGGTTCCCTGGTGTAGTCGTAGTACCACAACTATGCATGCCACAAGGGTCAGACTCATACTACTGGCCTGTATCACTGCCTGCTGCAGGTAAGGGAGAACCAAACTCTTTACATGCAAGGAAAGTCAGGGTCAGAATCTGTTGCCATTATTGATACTTTCATCCTATAGGATTCTCCCACTAGTGTAGTGTATGTCAAAAAGCGACCAAATGCCTACCAAGATGATAAGACAGAAGTCTTTGCCTGGTTTTCACCTGAGATGATCGCTATGGCTAAGTCCATTGATTAAGCAGCTGATTGTAGGATGCATGCCTGGCTTATGAGTAATGCCAGCACTTCCACAGATCTGCTAAGGGTCCTTTTTTGAAAGGGATTCTATATTTGAGGACTCTGACCTATCTGAGTTGGTCAGTCAGGTTCCTCTGATGATGAATAAGTGCAGGTACCCAAACAGATATTTTCTTTTTCCCAGATGTTGACTAAATTTAGAGATGTACTCAGCTGGGAGCTGCCCCACTATTAACAGGATTTATGATCTCTTGGAGGATGAGACCTCAGACTTTGAGACCTTTCCTCCATTAATCCCAGAGTTAGAGGATGTCTTCAAGAAAGCTTTATAGCTACCATCTGTTTATTGAGGCTTTGCCTAAGAATGCCTCGGTGTCACCAGATACTTTTGGTAATAAAAAGACCATGTCTTCTTCTAACCCAGTCTCTCAAAATAAATTAGGCAAGTGGCTAGTTAAAGTGTTTTATGTCTATGTGGAAGTTTGTGTTGAGATGCATGTGTAGTTTAAAAGAGTTTGCTGCATCACTTCCTGCAGAGCAAAAGATCTGTGTTAAAGATATTGCCCCCCAATATTTCTCAGGTGTCAGAACATGTGTTAAAGAGTGCCTTAGAGTGGTCTGATACTATTTCTAGAAATACAGCATTGTCAGTGGTGATTAGGAGGTACTCTTGTTTTTACTTCCATAATTTTTCTGATGAGTTAAAAATGAGATTTTGAAGGCTTCTCTTGTGTCCAGTTGCGTGTTTGGTACAGTACGTAATCAGATCCTTAAACACTTGGATGACAGAGGTAAATTGATGCAGTGAGTGTAGAAAATATTTCATATTCCCAAAGTTACCCTCCTCTTTAAGCAAGGTAACATTTGGCGGTCTAACAATCAGAAGTCCAAGCCGAACAAGAACCATGGCATTAAAAGGAAATGTCAGGAAGACAACTCTATCAAGCCAAACAAGAAAGGTTCCATTCTTAAAAAGCATACCCCTAGTCCCAGCTAGTGACTATGCTGAGGCCCAGCACCTATCTTTATCAGGTTCCCCATTGGGTGCTCATGTCTATGAAGTTAGCTCTTAACAAGGTGGCCTGACCATCCGTGGTTTCCAACAAATGGCTGCTAAACATTGTTGGCAGGGTTACAGATGGGAGTGGAAAGACCACCTGCCTCCTTTTGGGGGTGTGGGGAGTCACCCTCATCTTCCAGAGCAGCCTTTGTTATTCCGTCCTATTCTCCAGCAAATGCTAGACTCGGGGGTCATATAACTGGTCCCTCCTTCAGAAAGATTGAGAAGTTTCTAATTCAGAATTTTCTTGGTTCCCAAAACAATGCAGTTGTGGAGACTGGTGTTGGACCTTTCATTTTTGAATACATTTTTCTGGGTCCCAACTTTCAGGATGCTCACCCTGCAGACAGTGTTTCCTCTGTTACAAGACAACTGCTTCATGGTGACCCAGGACTTGAAGGATGCCTGTCATCATATTGCCATTGCTCATTGCTTCCGGACTTATCGGAGATTTGTTGTCAGGTTTGCCCTGTCAGTTTTCTGTATTGCCCTTTGAGCTATCCACTGCACTGGAAGTGTTCACCGAATGCCTTGCTCTAGTAGTGGCTCACTGTCAGACTCTAGGTATTCACATGTTTCCATACCTGGATGACTTGGTGATCTGTGCACAGTCTGTGTCCTGGTGTTTGGAATCGCTAGAGAAGGTCTCAACCTTACTGTCCCATCTGGGGTTCAAGTTGAACCTCTGAAAGTCATGTCTGACACCCTCACAAAGAATCATCTTTCTGGGATGCTTGGTCAACTGCAACAAGAGAATTGCCCTGTTCTACCAGATGGTGTTTTTGGAATTCTTGAAGAAGAGTGTCATTTTGCCAAGAGAATTCCTAAAACTTCTTAGACTGACTGCGTCCATGATTCTCATGAAATTCAGTGGTATGTCTGAAATTGTTGGACCCAGCATATTCATTCCCTGGAGTCCCAGTTACCAGTGCTGCCGTCCCTCATCAGATGAGAATTAGAGTAGTGGAGAGAACAGTTGTGTATCAGACCAGATCTTCATTTCTCCCGTGTTGTTAGTACAGTCTTTCCACACAGATTCATCCAACTTTGCCTGGGGAACTGTATCAGTGGGATGCAAGTGTAAAGTGTAAACCACTTGAGGGCCTAAGGACACATGAAAGCACATCAATATCAAGGAGACATTGGCAGCCATTTATTCACTTCTTGAAAGTACTCCAGCACCTTTGGAGTCTGGATCCTCTTCTCCTGGTTACAGACAACAATACAGTGATGCAGTACCTCACCAAACAAGCAGGTATAAGGTACCCTGTGTGCCGGTGGCATTGATCACCTGGAGGTAGGCTTCTCAATATTCTCCGACTCTTCAGGCTTCATAAATACTATCAGAGGAGATTGTTGTGGCAGACTGATTAAGCAGATCCTTGGCAGACCCACATGAGTGGAAGCTCAAGGCTGTGGTGTTTCAGGATCTAGCCCAGATGTGGGGAATGCCTCAAATAGATCTCTTCACCTCCTTTCGTAACAGACAGCTGGAGAAATTCTGTTCCAGACATCCTTGAAGCCACGCTTGGAGGACAGATGTATTCTCATCACTTGGATGCTAATGTTTCAGTATGAGTTTCCACCCTTTCCACTGATTCACAAGGTACTCCTGAAAGTTCAAAGGCCATAGATCATTGTGGTGATCCTCTATTTGCCCAGGCAGCCTTCGGTCCTCCCTGTTAGTAGTAATGACTGAAGACAATTGCCACAAACTTCCTCACACACTGGATGCTCACACAGTCTTGGGGTGACTAGTGCACCCCAATTTGGAGAAACTTCAGTTGGGAGCCTGAATTATTCAATCGATTCCATTTAGGCACTTGTTTCATGAGGATGTGCAGCAGGTGTTAAAGGTCGGAAAACCCGCCACTTGAGTTTACAAGTGAATGAGGTTTACTAAATGTTGTGTAAATGGAAGCAGAGGGTCTACTGAGGTTAATACCCCTATGGTCTTAAAATAATTGTATGAACTACTTCACGATGGCTTATTGTGCATCCATTAAAGTGCATTTAGTGGCCATCTCTGCTCGTCTCCAACAGATCCTATTCTTTCTTTCCTCTCTTTTGTAAAACAGTTCATGAAAGGAGTACTGCATATGAGACGACCTCCCAAGCAAATTCCTCCCTTGCTCAATCTTGGGACCTAAATTATGTTCTTTAAAAATTTTCCTTAACACCTTTTGAACTGGCAGCATACCTCTCAACCTCTTACAGCAAGAAATCTGGACAAAGCCATGAATAAAAGTGGAACAAAGGCCCAAAAATAGGGACAATTTTTAAGTATTGCTGTTACAAACTTAGAAAATTGATAGAATAACAGGTTTTGCTTTAGCATGAATTTTCTGAAGGGTACGAAGTCTGAGGCTCAAATGTCTGTCATTATTCTCTAACTTTAATCTTTAATGGTTTGCCACAAACTGGCCAGAAAACCACAATTTTATGAAAAACGGACCAAAAGCATGAGAGAAAAATCTGAACATTCTGCGAAAATCTGTACAGCTGAGAGGTATCTATCTGGCAGCTGACACTGATCTCAAGTTCTTAACATGGAAAATTGCTTTGCCCATTGCTCTTAACATCTGTAAAGCATGTTCTGAGCTGCAGGCTGTCATGGTGGGACAACCTTACTTGATTTTCCACAAGGATAGGATTGTGTTGTGCACTAATTCTTCTTTCATGCTGAAAGTGGTCTCAGAATTCACTCGTCAGTCTATTAATCTCCCTGTGTTCTTTCCAGAACGTAAGAATAAGGGAGAAAAGATATTTCATACCTTGGCTGTGCATAGGCAGCTCAGTTAACTACCTTGACAGAATAAAGCCCTTTAGGAAGGCTGAAAGGATTTTTGTTTCCTTTCCTGGGGCAAAGAAAAGTCATCCTGTCTCTAAGCAATTCATTGCATGTTGGTTGTTCTCTGGTATTGTTTTTTGTTACACCCACAATGGCTAGGCATATCCAGGCAAGATAAAGATGTATTCCACCAGGGTCTTTTCCCCTTTTGTGGCATATTGGAAAAGAGTAGACTCAAAGTATTCTAGACTCAGCCGTTTGGTCTTCTGTCAGTACCTTTATGATGCAGTACAAACAGGATGCTTTTTCTAGATCCTGAGCAGGCTTCGCAAGGACTGTTCTCCTGGGGACTCTTGACCCATTATCCTTCCTCCTCCAGGGTTGTGTAAGCTTAGGAAATCTACCAAGTTGCCAGTAAGGCAGTGTGTTTGTTGAACATATAATTGTGCAAGTTCTGCTTACCTGTAACAGTAGGTGTTCATAGAACAGACTGCCTTACTAGCAGTATCCTCACACTCTTCCCCCTGTTGTTTGGTATGTATACTTGGCTGTTGGAGTTGCTGTTGTGTTTTGGCTCAGCAGCCTTTTTTGTTGTGTGTGTTGGGGGTGGTGGTGGTTGGTTTGGGACAGTATGTGCTCGCAAAGCTTATGTTTCCATCTGTTCTTCATGTTAGACTCTAGAAAACTGAAAGTGTCTTGTCTGTGAGTGTGAAAGGCTGCCCTGGTCATGCCAGGTGATTGGTCTTTCACCTTCAAAGACATGTATTGGGAGGAGTCCTGAGCTGTGACTGACTGCCAGAGGGGAGGGTAGCAGGGCACTGCTACCCATGTGCCAGTAAGGCAGTGTGTTCTCTGAACATCTACTGTTATAGGTAAATGGAACTTGCGCAACTGTACTTTGTGACACGCAGTCTGTTATATTTTAGAATGGTATTAGACATGATTTGTGAAACACAGAAGAGAGAAGTATAGCCTCTGTTTTCTTTATAAGAGGGAGCTGTATTTCATATGAGCGTATGTTGAGATAGCAGAAAGGTGACTAACAGTTTAGGCTAGCACCACTTTACATAGTGGGCTTGCACATTTAGCATTTCTTTAGTGCCATTCTTTGTCTGCCCTGGATTTTTAGCTTTTTTCAGTCCTTTTCTAGCATAAAAGTATTACAGGGTTCTCCCCACCAACCCCTTAGGTTAGAGGGATGAAGTCCTGACTTCTCCCCAGGCAACTGAAGACTGATAAAAACAAAATAAGCAAGCCTCGGAGTACTTCCCAAACTGTTGAAACACAAATATAGTGCTTGAATCGAACCAATCAGCATCAAAAAATATAAATGCAGTGCAGCAAAGGATAAATCCAAAAAGAATTTAATTGAAGCGCTTTTCGTCTGCTACTAATGGCAAACTTCTTCAGAATCAGAAGATGTTCGGTTAACAGCACGAGAGCTGGAGGGACTAGGCTGTAGAAGGGTGGGAATGAGTGGGTGATGCCAGTTCATCAAACTGTGCTGACCGTGGTGGCTTGACTCACTGTGTTGATGATGCATGCTGGAGTGCAGGTGAGTATTGAGCAGCAAGGAGCCTGGCATCCTCATGCTTCAATGTACCCCACTTCCTCAGGGGAATTTGGCATGTGTAATAGTATACAGTTGCTGGTAGTGAGAATTAGGGGTATAAACACCACCAAACTCTCACCTGTAGGGCGAAGGAATGGGTTAGCAAGCTTTGGAAGGAACAGTGCTCCAGGGGGAGACCTGATGGTTATTGAGGGTGGTGGGGGCTCAAAAAAAAAAATTCCTGAAACAACCCAGTTGCAAGACATAAATTGAGCATACAGGCTGAGTCAAAGTTTCTGATATTTTATTACAACTCTGTAGAAATACACTGTCCTTAAGTGGTGATTGCCCCCTGGTCCCCTCTAAGTCCTATGGTGTGTAATGTTAAGTACATGACAAATGTGACCTAATTAAGAAAGTAGTATCAGTAGCACATACTGTGCAATGAATTGTAGTCTTAAATCAAATGCAAATGCTGAATTGTGTTTTGACTTAGAAGAGAGTAACATTGACATTCTCTTATTAAACCTGAACTTGGTAATTCTCCAGCCACCAAAGACATTTTTTTCACACCCAAAGATTGTAAGTGACTTGTTTTTTAAGTAACAAATAGTGAAGCAGAGGCAGTGCTTGCAAGAAAGGAGAACAGAGCTTCATTAAAAATGAATCAGCTGAACCAGATAAGTATTCTTCTGTTTTGGAGTACTTGCTAGCCATAACTTTTGACACCGTGTTGGACCGTGACTGTTTCTCTGTTTTTATTCAGTTTTGCATGTTTCGTATTTCTGTTCTTCAGTTTTTTATATTCTGATTTGTTTCATCTTGCATACTGTGTTTTTCATCTTAATGATGTTCTGTATCATTCTCTTAATGTATTTTGCTGTGCTGGCTCTGTGTGTCCATCTGTACGTGGGTGATTTCCTGCTGAGACAGACAGTGAGTGTGTGAAAAAATCTCCAGGCACCTGGAAGATTTCTGATTTAGACATCATAGTGGATCCTGTCATACCATCTCCCACTTCCTTTCTGAACTTTCCTGCCACCCGTCTGGTATCATCTGTCTCTGATACGGCACACTGTGAGTCTATAAAAATGGATCTTTTTTTGCTAAATTTGTCACTGCTAGGCTGGTACTTAAATAAAACTTTATGTTAAAGTAAGCGTATTACATTATAATGTTTTTAAACTTAGACTGTTCATCAGGTTTAGGAAGAAACTGCATCTTAATGTTTGTTAGTGGTTAAGATAAGCACACTGGTAACTGCTCATTATCTAACATATTTTTTGATTTGGAATTAGCGTCTTTTTTGTATTTTCATATAAACAGATCTGTTTGCTTTAATATATATGGATTCAAGTGAATGGCCTTATAATTATTGCAGTATCAAAACTGCTTTGGAGAGGGTTCAGTGGCACTAAACAGTGTTTATTTGTCATTTTGTAGGTTGCTTGGAAAATTTGTAAAATGTTAGCTTAACCCTTTAAATGGTGGTTGAATTTTAAGCTTTCCACTGAAATAATCCAAAAACAGTCACTAAATTATGTATTACCGTTTTTACTAAAGTAATATTCCAGATGTTTTAAAAACAATTTATGTAGCTTTTTGGACTACATGAGCTTTTCATGTAGCTCCGATGTTTGTTGCTGGAATAGTGCTTCACAATTGGAGCTCATACCAAACAAGAGAGCCTAGTGGATTCAGAAACACTCGTACACTGAGTTGCTGCACATAATTTTGCTGTGTTGGTTAGCATTTTACAGAGCAACTCAGTTGTGATTAACATATGTCCTTTCTGAATCCCAGCATCTGAAGAAGTTGTAAGTCTTTACAATAAGTTGTAAATCATCTTGTGCAAACTCCATCTTTGAAGGCAGAGTGCCTGTAAAAGTAATGTAACTGAGCTGTTGATGTAGTGATTAATGCTGCTTCTTTGCAGCACTTTGTCTTCATGTCTGTTCTCAACTCTGGTTCTTTCTTTGTGGAGTCTACAGGTCATTTCTTTGTCCTCACAGGTTTTTGCCTGATGCTGCATTTTTCTCTCATGTCCTAAAGATGTGCTTGCTGTATGTGAACTGGCAATCCTGTAGGTTGTTTGGAAGTGTGTGAGTCTGCACCCTGTGATGGGCTGGCATCCCATTTAATATTTGTCTGTCTTGCTGCTGCTGAATGCCAGGTTATAACTTCCTCAGAGCCCTAAATTGTATTGAGTTGGGTAATCACTGAGTGAAAGTGTGTTTTAGAATGAGATGTAAATATAAAACAGTGAAACAATTATTGCAGCTACTTTCAAAGAAAGTAGTTGGTGTTTCATACTGTTGACTATAACAAGAACAGAAGTAAGTTTTTTTTTTGTTTGTTTTTCTTCTTCTTCTCCTGAGGGAGCCTCCTGCATCATCTCTACCCTCACATTTCTAAATATACTAACTCCAAGATTGCACAACCTTGGGTTTAAGGAGAAGACTTTCTTATCCCTCTTCTGCGATCCGAATCTTTCAGATAGCCTTATTTCAGTGTACCATGGAAATCACTGACTAGTTTAGTTACTGTTTTGAAACAGCAACATTCAATGTACAGCAAAAAAATAATATTTGTATAAAAGAAACTCTTATAGTGGAGTTAAAAATAGGCATGGCTGCAGTCATGAGAAATTAAAATTGTTTCATTATAAGTAATTACACTTAAGATGTTTAATGGAAGTAAACGTTTAATCTTTTCTAGTGCATGAACAAATAACGTTATAGCTAGCAGTAATGTGTGAATTGGGTGCATATAAAGGTAACAATTTAGTCTTACCAGTAGCTTCTGTTAAGATGAATTCATTAATTTTCTGATACCACGTTATCCTTTTCCGGCTCATTGAGGAGCCAGAGTCCATTCCAGCAGCAAGGGTGTAAAGCAGAGAACCAGTCCATTGCAGGAAGCTTGTACCCAGTGACTAATGCCCATACCTGTTCACATTTTGGTGGATCACCTTTTCACCTGCTCACATCTTTGGGAAGTGGGAATACACTAGAGCATCCAGAGGTAACCCACACCAACACAGTTAGGGATTGCAGACTGCTGCATATAAATACAGAGAAGAAAGCACTGTGATGCAGCAGTGCTAACCACTTCACTCCTGTTAAGATGATTTACACTTTGTAGTGAAGGAATGCTTCTCGAATGAAACAGGTAATCTCAGAAAGTCTTAATGTCTGAAAATGTAAATATCGGCTTTCATTATGTCTGTACTGGTCCATTAAAAGGTATTTTTTCACTTGAGTTATTCCTAAGAGCAACAGCATCTACTACTGAATATCACACTAATGGGAATTGTTACAATTGTTGTCCCCCTTAGATGTAATTGGCATTTGCATTTTTTTCTTGTGTATTGCCATTATCATTATCATGATACTTTCCAAAAAGTAAAAAATAAAATATAGATGTAATGGGATCCTATCTCGCCTACATTCATAACTGATGGGTTCGGATCGGCTCCGACTCGGCCAACTAGTATACTAGAACGAAGTCTCTTATTGGCTGGGCTACCCTCTATCCCAGGATGCACCACACCTGCTTCCCCAGATCTCGTTTGCCGCTTTATCAAGCTAGACGTGGTCTCGACTTGGCTGGAGCTAAGTGTATTTTCTTCTTTTTTCTGGTCTTTTGACCTGGGGTTTCCTCATAAATTCAATCAACAGCTGTTTTAACAGCTATTCTTAAGTTTGTGTATTGTTTAGAGTGTTATTGGCATTTTTGGTATCTGTTGGTACTTCGGGCAAGGCCCGTTTAAGTTAGAGGGCCTTTGCCCTTCTTAGTGGAGTGAGTGTGTTGTCTGTTTTATTCCTTATTCTTCTTCGGGTAAAGCCCGTTTAAGTTAGAGGGCTTTTGCCCGTTGTTGTGTTCCCTTTGTTGTTCTCCTTGTGAGGTAAATCTTGTGTTCAGAGGGCTCGCGCCCTATTCTCGCGCTTTAAAGTTTTTGGTGAAGTACTGCTTTTTGTGTGGCAGTTAGATTGTTCCACTAGTGAAAATGTCTAAGGAGCAGAAATCTGGTTTTAAAAAGTGCACTAAGTGCAATTATAAAATGTCTATCACGGATAGTCATGCCATTTGCGTTTATTGTTTAGGGCCAAAGCTTTTGCAAGAGACATGTAGTGTGTGCCATGCCTTTTCCGCTAGGGTTCTTCAAGAATGTAAAAATAAATTAATCCTGAAGGGCCTTATTTAAGCCCTCCTTTGAGGAAGCTTTGGCTTCATCTTCTGCTACTGCTTCTAAAAAGAAAAGGTCGTCGCTCCGACCAGTCCGTCGGAGCCGACTACTAAGAAGCATAAGTCGACCTCTTCTTCCTCGGCTCCACTGACTTCGGAGCTGAGGGTCGAAGGGTCTGCCTCGATGCCTCTTTCCTCGGCTCCATTAGTTTCGGAGCCGCAGGTTGGAGCATCGAGAGGCGAATCACCTCCCTCGGTTCCATTGGTCTCGGAGCCGATGGAGGTGTGCAGCTCAGACTCTTCCCCCTCGGCTCCGAAAGCTCCTTCGGCGCTGATCCTTATTCATACTGTCTCGGATCTGGCGCCGATAGTGTTGGAGCCCTTTCAGAGCCGGTCCCCTACCTTGTCGGAGCCGAGAGAGAAGTCTTCTCGGCCCCTTTCTATTTCCTCTAGATCCTCCAAATTATCTGACTCGGATTTGGATAGAGTTATTCAGAGGCTTTTCCAGTCTCCGGTTTTCGCAAAAATGGTCTCGGCTCCAGCCCATTCGGCCCCGGAGCCAATCAACCCCTCGAAGCTTTCCATTCCTCCTCCAACTCCCTCGGAGCCGTTGGAGTCGGTGATGGTGGAGCAAGGCGGAGCCGTACAGTCGGAACCGAGACCCCTTCGGAGTTTATCGGTTCCGACCATTGTTCCTACCCTGTCCTCGGGTTCGGGGTTTGGTACCGGGACTTCCTTAGCCGGGGCCGAGGGGAACATCTTGGAGCTAGGTGCCTAGTCTTCCCCACGGAGCATCGGCTGCGGGGATTCCTAGTGCCGTCGTGGTCTCTTGGCCAGTGACCTCCATGGAGTCTGGAGGTCCTGCCTTTGAGGCCATGAGGAGCGCGCTGGCCATGTCCTTGCCGGCTCAGCAGGTTTCCATCTCACCATCCCTAGACCTAGAGACTGGTGCTTCTGGCATACTGCAGTCCCATGACAGTGGGGTCCCAGGGCCTGAGGATACCCCCGTGGGGGGTTCCCTTCTTCCGGGGGTTCCGTCCGAAACCGCTTCGGATGAGCCTCCATGGAAGAAATTGTGCAAGAGGAAGCACGTGGACTCCCAAGATGAGTCTGTCACATCTGACACTGACCTCGATGATGCGGAGGGGTCCCCAAAATCATCTTCGGATGATGTCTCTTTCTCGGATATCCTTGAGATTCTGAGACAGAGAGGAGATTGGCAGGCCAAAACCCCTTCCGCTGAGGAGTCAGTCATCCTCAAGGCCTTCGGGGCCCAGCCCTCCGCCTCCTGGGTGTCTCCACCCTTCGATGAGTTACTTGATTTAATTTCTCGAAGGGCTTGGGAGCACCCTGACTCTGTGGAACCGGTGCCTGCAAGACCTAACAAATTCCTGTCAGCTCCCCCTCAAAAGGAATTTTTAACGAAAGGAGTTCCTGTAGATGCGATGGTGGTGGCATCTGCCACACAGCAGGACGTGGCAGAGGCTTCAACGTCTATCCGCCCTCCTAATAAGGATTCCAGGAGCATGGATAGGTACGGGAAGCGTACCCTTTCCTCAGCGGCCTTTACCTTACGGTCGCTGAATTACCTGTGTCATTTTACTAGGCTCCAAAGGGACCTCCTTAAAGAGCTAGGTGAGTCCCTCACAGGTAATCTACCTGAGGCGTTAGCCCACACTGTTGGCACCCAGATGACTACCTTATCATCCATTGTGAACTCGTCCATGAGGCTCATCTCGTATGCGGCCGAGGGGGCGAGTAGAGCAGCGGGAACAGGCGTGGCCCTTAGGAGACACGCCTGGTTACGCTTGTGTTCCTTTGCGGAGGCTTTCAAGTCTTCCTTCGCTGACGCCCCTTTTGATGGGTCCTCTTTGTTTGGACCCAAGGTGAAGGACACACTGACTCGGTGCGAGCAGGAGGGCAAGACCTTGACTGCCGTTGGGGCCCGTTTTTCCACTCCCTCTAGGCCTTACCCCAAGGCCCAGAGAGGAGGGAAAATGTGGTTCAGGAAAACTCAGAGGTCTTTCCCTACTCCACCCAGTGATCCCCCTCTAGAAGCAGGGGGGGGGGGAATTCGGGAAGACGCCGTCCCAGAGGCGGCGGAGGCCCCCGTAACTCTGGAGACCGCGATTCCTTTCGTGGTTCCTCCTACGCTCACTGTCCCTGAGTTGGTGCCCGACTGTGCAGCTCCGGAGCCAGTCGGGGGTCATTTTGCGGAACACCCACAGGCTTGGGAAGCTATTACCAGCGACCATTGGGTGCTCCGGATTATTGCCGGAGGCTATCTCATTCCCTTTATCAAGCCCCCCCCCTTCCCTTCAGGGAAATCCCGGACGTGCCACCCAGTCAGCGGGATCAAGCAGCAATAGAGGTTTCAAAGCTGCTAGAAAAAGGTGTCATCCAGCCTGTCCCCGCCAACCAGATCGGATCAGGAACTTACTCAAGACTATTTTTGGTGCCAAAAAAGACAGGGGACTTCAGGCCCATTTTGGACCTCAGTTCATTGAATCGCTTTGTGAAAAAGTCCAAATTCCGAATGGTCACTCTTCAGTCCATTCTCCCACTATTGGAGAAGGATGTCTGGATGTGCTCCATAGATCTCAAGGACGCTTACTATCACATTCTGATAAGTCAAGAGTCCAGGAGTCATTTACGCTTCCGCCTGGGAGACAGTCATTTCCAGTTTCGAGCACTGCCCTTTGGTCTCACCACAGCCCCAGGGTGTTCACCAAGTGTCTGGCAGTGGTGACTGCTCACCTGAGAAGTCTAGGATTCCAAGTGTTTCCATATCTAGACGACTGGCTCCTTACTGCCACCTCCAAGCATCTACTAATTCAGTCGCTCATGGCCACAGTCAGCTTGGGCGTTCCTAGGAATCACTTTCAACTGGGAAAAATCTGTGCTACAGCCATCTCAGCGTATTACCTTTATAGGCGCAGAGTTAGACACAAGAAGGATGCGCGCCTTCTTACCGGCAGAAAGGATTCAGGTTTTGCAGAATCAAGTTCGATCCTGCCTCCCCCTATCAAGAGCTCCGGCCAATCTGATTCTGCAGGTATTGGGGTCGATGGCATCAACTATTCTCCTAGTCCCCTTAGCCAGACTGCACATGCGAGTGCTGCAATGGCTACTTTCGGTTCAATGGTCGTATCAGGAACTCCCCTTGAACCACTTGGTTATGATTACGGAAAGTTGCCGTCGAGATCTGCGTTGGTGTCTCCTCCGATCCAATCTCGACCAGGGGCGACCTTTTATCCTTCATTCCCCCGTTACCACTGTGACCACGGACACCTCCCAGATAGGGTGGGGGGGGTCATTATCTGGACAGGTCTGTCCAAGGCACATGGCAACCCCAGGAAGCTCATTTACACATCAATATCCTGGAAATGAGAGCGGTGCTACTGGTACTACAAGCTCTCCATCACGCTCTCCCGCAAGGTCTGATTGCTATCCTATCCAACAACATGTCAGTAGTTTGGTATATAAACAAGCAAGGCGGGACCAGGTCGTACCCACTGTGCAGAGAAGCCATGAGACTTTGGCACTGGGCGGTAGCTACCAACCGCTTCCTAATGGCAACGCACATCCCGGGGAAATCCAATGTGATTGCGGACAGACTAAGCAGGACTATCCTGTTACCCCCAGTGGTCCCTCAACCAAAGAGTGGCTGCAAAAATCTTCGCCAAATGGGGTCTCCCTTGCTGCGATTTGTTTGCCAGCCCCCACAATGCGAAGTGCAGAGAGTTCTTCACTCTGACTCGCTCTCAGGGACAGATTCCCAGGGACGCTCTAACCCACATTTGGCCCCCCGGTCTCCTTTATGCCTTCCATCCGGTTCCCCTCCTGCTGAGGGTGATACAGAAGGCAATTTACCTGGAGAGCGACATGATTTTGATTGCCCCGAACTGGCCTCGTCAGGTTTGGTTCCCCTTCCTTCGGAGGTATGCGGTGGAAGGTCCATGGTTTCTGGACCCGGTGCCAGACCTGTTGACTCATCAGTCAGGACAGTCTCACCCATCTCTCAGGTCCTTGAGGTTGGCTGCTTGGTTACTCCACTTCCATCCTTAGTCAGGGACAGTTCCCTCTCTCCGGAGGTTATCCACATTTTGCCCTCTTCTCACAAACCTTCCACTATCAAACTGTATTCCAGCAAATGGAAGAGGTTTGCCCTTTGGGCACAGCGACGAGGTATAGACCCTCTTACTGCCCCAGTACCGGAGGTCTTAAATTTCCTGGCCTCTCTTTCAGTTGGGCTCTTCAGTTTCCACGATTAAGGTTCAGCTAGCGGCCATCTCTAATTTTCATGTTTCTTTTGAACCTTCATTAATGGCAAACAAGCTTTGCAAGGCTTTCCTTAAAGGAGCGTGGCTCCTTAGGCCCCCGATATCTCATCCTGTGCCCCCTTGGGACCTAAATATGGTCCTGGCTGCCTTAACTGCCCGCCTTTGAACCAGCAGCTACCTGTGATATGAAATTCCTGTCTTGGAAGACCGCTTTTTTAGTGGCCATAACTTCGGCCAAGTGGGTTTCAGAGCTCCAGGCTCTTTGTTCTAATCCTCCTTATTTGATTTTTCACAAAGATAGAGTGTCCCTTAAATTAAATCCCTCTTTTTTACCAAAGGTAGCATCTTCTTTCTGCATTCAACAGTCCCTAGAGCTCCCTGTATTTTTTCCCAAATTCTCCAATAACGCAGAATATATCTTTCATCAGTTGGATGTCCATAGACAACTGCGTTTTTATTTAAACAGGACTACTCAGACGCAGAAGTCAAATCAACTGTTTGTGTCCTTTGCAGCAAACAGGTTGGGTCAACCAGTGGCTAAAACCTCCATAGCCAAATAGATTAAAGATTGCATCTGTTTCATTTATTCGCAGGCTGACAAAGAGCTTCCCTTTCCAGTCAGGGCTCATTCTACCAGGGCAATGGCTACTTCTGTAGCATTCCACTCCAAATTATCAATAGATGATATTTGTGCTGCGGCTACCTGGACTTCTCCGCACACTTTCATTTCTCATTACAAAATAGATGTGGCTTCTCGAGGCAGGGCTTCCTTTGGTTCCACAGTTCTCAGGAGTGTTTTCCAATGAGCCACCCGGGATTTAGGTGCTAGGGACGCTGTCCCATCAGTTATGAATGTAGGCGAGATAGGATCCCATTACATCTTTTAGTTATGTACTTACCATAACTTCGGATGTATGGGATCCATCTCGCCTACATTCATTAGTACCCACCCTCCTTCCCCCCTTCCGTTCGGATTTAGAGGAAATGTTGGTCCATTTGGAGATCTTCTTTTGAAGAACTTTAGTTGGTTGGAGTAACGGGTATTTTTCTGTGTTTGCATGTAAGTATGAAAGCGAACAAACAAGATCTGGGGAAGCAGGTGTGGTGCATCCTGGGATAGAGGGTAGCCCAGCCAATAAGAGACTTCGTTCTAGTATACTAGTTGGCCGAGTCGGAGCCGATGGATCAGCTCCGAACCCATCAGTTATGAATGTAGGCAAGATGGATCCCATGCATCCGAAGTTATGGTAAGTACATAACTAAAAGTTATTTACATGCATTACTTGTTAGCTTGTATTGTTGAAGTAAAGTCCAGGACAGTTATCAGTAATAGATTGCTTGCTGTGAGGACTGTACAGTAACATTTATTAATTGCAAATTGCAGGTCAGTTTTTACTGACTGCTAGGATCTCTCATCAGCTGTAGTATATGATTAATTTTCCATTAATTTTTGCTTATTGGTAGATGTCACTTATTGCACTTATCAGTCGAGGAAGATGCCCATTCTAAATGCTGTTCAAATGATGTTTCACAAGCAGTGGAAGATTTTGTTTCCAAGTGCATATAGCTTAAGTTTAAATGCCCCACAATGCTCTTACTTTTGGTGGAAGTTCTCCAGTTCTCTCTGAAGACAAGTTGTGTTGCAAATTATCTCAGTTCTGTAGAGTTTACACGTTGAATTAATGCTCTTTTATCCTAGTGCATGCATTTCATTCATTCGTTCGTTCATTCATTCGTTCATTCTCTGAGTCCCTACTTAATCCATTTCTGGGTAACAGGGGACCAAAAACCTTTCCTGGCACTCAGTGGGCAAAGGCAGAAGAAGTAATAGGAACAATACTAGGCAACAAGACCTCTCAACTGTCCCAATTTTGGAGGAGAATGCTCCTCTTTTCAGTTATGATTTACCTCTGCACAGGATGTCCCTATTTCCAGGCATGATTAACCTCTTCACGCAATTTTCTGAATTCCCACTCATCACTTGTGATTTTTGAAGCTGTCTAGTACTCAGGAAAAAAAAACACACTATATTGCCAGCATACTACTGGCAATAATAATTTAAAGATTCAGTACATACATCTTGTATATCCTTTTTTGTGAAGCAAAAAATAGTAGCTCAGGTACTACCTTGACAGAACAAAGCCTTTTAGGAAGGTTGAAAGGCTTTTTATCCCCTTTTGTGGAGCAAGGAAAGATGTACATGTCTGTAAACAATTCACTGCATATTGGTTGTCCTCTGGTATTGTTTTATTTTACACCTCCCACGGCAGTGCAAATCTAGGCAAGGTAAAGGCACATTTCACAAAAGCCTTTTCCTCTTCACTGGCATATTGGAAAGGAGTGGACTTTAGAAATATTCTGGAGGCAATAAATTGGTCCTCCAGCCATACTTTCACAAAGCACTGGATGCTTTTGTACGTCTAGAACAGGCTTCTTGAGGACCATTCTCCAAGGGCTCCTGGACCCTTATCCTTCCTGCTTGTAGGTTGGGTAAGCTTTAGGAATCTACCCATATGCCAGTGAAGGCAGTGTGTCTGTTTAATGTTACAGTTGCATATGTTCCGTTTACCTTTAACAGTAGATGTTCATAGAACACATTTTCTTGCTGGCAGTACCCTCCCACCACCACCACCCCTTTTGTTGGGTGTATATAGTTGGTTGTTGGAGTTGCTGTTCTGCTTTTTTGTTTCAGAAACCTTTTTTGTCATATGTGTGGAATTTGTTTTGGAACAGTGGCTGTTTACAAAGTTTGCGATCTAATGTTAATTTTCATTCATTCCTCAACAGTTGGGTTCGGATCTGATCCGACTTGTATGTTATTTTAGCTCATGGTTACAAAAAACTGTTGAGCATCTCCCTTACCCATAATGCACCAACCCCTGACATACCTCAGATCTCATTTGCCTCTTTCGTATTTGGATGTGGTCGCCTTGAGCGCTCAAGTGTTTAAGAATAGATATAAGTTTATTTCTTACTTTGTTGCTCCCTTTACCATTTAACAGATGTTCATCGTGTTACACTGCTGCAGTCATTACACTTGGGTTATCCTGCCGTCAGGCGGTTCCCCAATCGGCCTGAGTTCTAAAGTCTTAGTCCGGCGTCGGTTGCTGTCGCCTCCTCCCTGACGTCAGTGCGACAGGGGTATATAAGATGCAGACGTCGCCATTTTCTTCAGTCTTTCTTGCTGCGCGGTGCCCGAAGCAAAAGCAGTTCGCAAGTGCCGGTCGGCCATCTCCTGAGATTTTCATTCCGAATCCAGAACCGAAGTCTTCTACAAAGCTAAGTACCCCGTTGGGGAAACTTTTTCTTGCCTCAGACCGATGTCAGTAAAAGTTAATAACTGTATTTCTTGTGGGAAGCAAAGACCTCATAAGGATTTCCATTATTATTGTATCCCATGCCTAGGCCTTGACCACAACGTCACTGGTTGTCGGTTTTGTGCTAGGTTTAACAAGCGCACTATTAAACGTCGGTTTGATTTTGCCCAACATTATTTTGGTAGAAAATTCAATTATACCATGCCGTTGGAACTTCCGACGACCGGAATACACAAAAAGTGCAAAGACAAGGATAGGCATCCGAGGCCCAAAACTGACGACAAAGCCTCTTCTAGGCCAGTCGCTGGTTCTCCGGTTTTCAGTGAGGTGCCTTCGCAGCCCTTGACGACCGCTTCTGTAGAACCACAAGCCACCTCTGACTCCCACGTGGAGACGGCTGGGCCTTCGGATGCACAAGTTCTTCAGCATACCGAGACTAACCTTTCAGAGGGATCCGGAGTAGCTGGGCAACCCACAGCTACAGAGGGTGTCTTCAAACCTACTCAGTTAAGCATTAAACCCTCAGCTAAGTCTAAGCCTCCTTTAAAGTCAAAGAAACAAGTACAGCATTCTCCAGGACAGACCTCCATGCCTAAGAAACAAATGCTCAAAATGGCCGAAGATCTAATCACTCTGATCAGGGGGATCCATCCCCCTCCTGATAAAAGGCCTAGACAGGATGCAGATTATGACTCATCCGACCAGGTGTCCATCTGTTCTGATTCATCCTCAGACCTGGGATACTCTTTACCCCCTTATGAGGATTCTGATGCTGAGGAATCAATTCCATCAGCCTCACCGCCTGAGGGCTACTCCTTTGGGGAAACCCTACATACCATGAGGTAGCATTTCCACTGGGAAGGCCAGGATTACTCAGAATCCAAGAAAAGGCTCAGAGACTTCCTTTTATTACCTCAACACAGACCCCTTGCTATTCCGCCAGTGTTAGATATTGTGGATGATGTGTATACTGAATCCAGCTTAAATCCTGATTCCTTACCTCCAGCCCTCGTTAAACCTGACAGATACTACAGAGTCCCTGACTCACATAAATTTCTGTATAAAAGCCCTGTAGCTGACCCTAAAACTATTTCTCAGGGACCCAAAGGAGTTAAGGCCTCATCAGCCAAGAATCCAGTTCCCTCTGACAGAGATTCCAGAGCATTAGACAGATGGGGAAAGAAAGTATATACGTCTGCAACTTTAGCAATGAGAGCCTTAAATTGCCAGTTTCACATGCTAAAATATCAGCAATTTTTACTGTCTCAGTTAAAACAAAAAATGCTTCCAGATCAAATCCCCCAAATTTTAAAGAAATTCAGGATTTATTGCATGCAGCTGAACAAGCGGGAATGCATACTTTGCAATGTGGTTTTGATTCTCTAGAGGCCTCCTGCAGAGCAGCAGTTGCAGGCTCTGTCATTAGAAGACATGCTTGGTTAAAAGAACATACGTTACCAGATCATGTTAAAGCAAAATTATTGGATGCACCTTTGCAGCAGGATGTGTTATTTGGAGTTGAGGCAGAAGAGGTATTAAAGAAAATGGAGGATAAGGCAAAATCTATGCAAACGGTGAAGGATTTCTTACAGGTTCAGCCTCCTAGATTTAGCAGAAACTGGCCAACTAAGAATTGGTCCTTTCCAATTACAGACAGACCTCAAAGGGGAAGATACAGACGTCCAAGAGGTAGAGGTCACACACAAGGCCCTTACAGGCCTCGACAATGGGTTACATCAGGCCAGAAAGAAGGGAAAGACAGGCCCCAACCATATAAAAAGCAGCTGCAATGACTTCCCACTACAGCTGCCAAACAAATCCTTCTTGGCAGCCCCCTTGGGAGGAAAACTGGCACTCTTCTACCACAATTGGCAAATGATCACCAAAGACAAATGGGTTCTGAACATTGTATTTCAAGGTTACAGGTTCCACTTTCACACTCTACCAAGGTTAAAAGGAATGCCAAATCCGCCACCAAATGAATTGGCAGAGGCTCAAAAACAAATTACAGCACTCATGGATATGAGAGCTATTCAAAAGGTACCATCACAGGAGCAAGGACAAGGATTTTACTCGAGACTCTTTCTGGTACCCAGAAAGGACAAAGCCTGGAGGCCCATTCTGGATCTTTCATCTCTAAACACTTACCTGGATGTTCCGAAATTCAGAATGTTGACATTACAGCAGCTTCTTCCCATGCTGGGCAAGAAAGCTTGGCTCGTGACTTTGGACCTCAAAGAGGCATGCCTGCATGTCCCTATCAGACAAAATTGCAGAAGATACCTCAGATTCATAGCAGGTTCAATGCACTACCAGTTCTCTGCACTGCCCTTTGGCTTATCTACTGCACCCAGGGTCTTCTCAAAATGCCTGGCACCAGTAATTGCATTTTGCAGACAGAAAGGAATTCAAATGTATCCGTACTTGGGCGACTACCTGACTCAAGCAGAGAGCAAAGATATTCTTCTAAAGCATCTGGCGTTTGTAAAAAAGTTATTAAGTTGCCTGGGGTACACAGCAAACGAAAAAAAATCAAAGCTAGTGCCCTCACAAGAGATTATATTCCTGGGTGCCAGCTTGAACACAACGGCCCAGATGGCTTATCTCACACCAGACAAACAAGGACAATTGACTCAATACTTTCAATTGATGGCAACAAAGACCCAACTCCCTGCAAGAAAAATTCTGCAGGCCTTGGGTTACATGGCATCCTGCATACTACTAATTCCATATGCCAGACTGCATATGAGGAAAAATGGTACCTAAAGAATGTATGGTCTCAACACTGTCAAAGTTTGGAAACAGTTATACCACTAATCCCTTGCCTTCAACAGGAGTTTCAGTGGTGGGCTCAAGCTTGTCACCTCAACAAGGGACAGCCTTTTACACAACCCACAGCCAGGCAAACACTGACAACAGATGCATCGGATTACGCCTGGGGAGCACACATGGCAGGCAAATGTATTCAGGGCATGTGGCCCGCAGAACAAGGCATCTTCACATCAATCAAAAAGAGATGCTAGCTGTACAAAATGCGCTTATAGCTTTCAAGGACCTGCTACATCCAGGACAACCACTACTAAAGACAGACAACACCACAGTTATGTTGTACATAAACAAGCAAGGGGGGCACTCACTCCTACCCCCTATGCAGACAAGCTATGACCCTGTGGAGCACAGCTATAAACCTTCAAGTTCATCTGCAAGCACAATTCCTGCCAGGAGAGAAAAACACACTGGCAGACGACTTAAGCAGAAACATCATGGATCCCCACGAATGGGAGTTGAATCCACAAATATTCAGAATGATAACACAGAAATGGTGGAGCCCGGACATAGATCTGTTTGCATCCCCAATTAACTGCCAGCTACAAAAATTCTGCACAAGGAGTTACCATCCACAAGCATGGAAAGTGGATGCCCTCTCATTCAGCTGGGACAACCTACAAGTATACGCTTTCCCACCACTACCTCTCCTGCCAAAGGTACTCATAAAAGCCAGGCATTAAGAGCCAAAGATGATCCTGATTGCACCAGACTGGCCACGCCAGCACTGGTACCCAATCTTAAGGAGCTTAGCACAAGAACCACCCTGGATTTTGCCTCAAATCCCACATCTGCTGACTCAGCACAACAAACAAATACTACACAGCCAGCTAAAGACCTTAAACCTAGCTACATGGAAGATTCCTTAGTCAAGCAAGCAATGCCTCTCTCCAAAGCTGTTATGGATGTCATTCTGAAGGCCAGAAGGCCTAGTACCAGGAAAGCCTATTCGGATAAATGGAAGAGATTCTGTGCCTGGAACCAAGCTCACGGCCTTGACCCTCTTGTCCCAAACATTCCTCAGATACTACAATACTTAACTGAGATGCTGGACAAAAGGACTCTCCTTCTCATCCATCAAGATCCATGCTTCTGCCATCTCTGCTCATTACAACACGGATTCACCAATTTTCTCTAATCCTGTGTTAAAACAGTACCTCAGAAGGGCTAAAAACATAAGACCGCCCCGTAGAGCACCTACTCCAACTTGGGACCTCAACTTTGTTTTGGAGAAGCTAACTTTACCTCCTTTTGAGCCTGCCAACACAGCAGAATTGAAATGCATCTCTTGGAAAGCTGCTCTGCTCCTGGCAATAACATCAGCACGAAGAGTTTCAGAATTACAGGCACTAATGGCAGTGGAACCTTTCCTCATTTTCCACCAGGACAGGGTGTCTTTAAGAACTAACCCTACTTTTATGCCAAAGGTGGTATCCAGTGTGGCTCTAAACCAAACTATTCGCCTGCCAACTTTTTATCCTAAACCACAGAATAAAGGGGAGAGACTACTGCACTCTTTGGACATTCACAGGTAGTTACGCTTCTACTTGGACAAAACCAAAGCTTTCAGAAAATCTGAGCAGTTATTGGTAGCATATACTGCAGGAGCACAGGGAAAAGCCATTTCAAAACAGACTATTTCAAAATGGATAGGACATTGTATACGTTTCTGCTACACATACCATGGGATACTTGTACCTAGCAGCATTAGATCTCACTCCACCAGGGCAACAGCCACTTCAACTGCCTACCTCAGGGGAGTACCTACCAAGGATATTTTGGAAGCAGCAACTTGGATTTCTGTACATACCTTCACCAAGCATTACTATCTGCCTCTATACTCTAAATCCAGAGCTGGCTTCGCCACTGCAGTGCTGCAGGGCCTTATAGCCACCCCTAATGCCTTTTAGAACCAGCCACCCTTCCTCAGCTTTGGGATTCTACCCAAGTGTAATGACTGCAGCAGTGTAACACGATGAACATAGTACAGTTTTGTACCTACCATAAATGTAGATGTTCAAGTGTATACACTGCTGATGTCCAGGTTACCCTCCCTCCTTCCCCTCTTACTGGCTGGTACGTACCTATGTCTTCTACCCTTACTACCTATGGGGAGTATTTGCTGGTAACCGTAAGTTATTTTTTGCTTTTATTATGTATGTTTTATTAGCAATTGGAATTGAATACCTATTTAGAGGCACCTGACATCTGGGGCAAGAAAAACTGAAGAAAATGGCGTCTGCTGCATCTTGCATACCCCTGTCGCACTGACATCAGGGAGGAGGCGACAGCAACCGACGCCGGACCAAGACTTTGGAACTCAGACCGACTGGGGAACCGCCTGATGGCAGGATAACCCAAGTGTAATGACTGCAGCAGTGTATACACTCGAACATCTACATTTATGGTAGGTACAAAACTGTACTTTTTCTATTTATAAATCCTCCCTTTTTACATGTTTTAGTGTAGTCTCTTTTACCATAGTTGGTAATCTTTTTCTTCTTGCACTTTTCTTAGTATAATTACCATTGTTGGCAATTTTTCTATATTTCTACCTTTAATAGATTATGTGAACAAAAAAAAAAAAAAACTAAACCAAAACTTTCTTCTACTCTTACTTTTCATTAATATTTTCAGAATGTCTGAAAAAGGCCCTTCTGGATTTAAGAAGTGCCAGAAATGCAGGCACAAGTTGCTGCTATCAGATGCTCACATTTTGTGCGTATACTGTTTGAGCCTAGACTGTCTTCAGGTAGACTGTTCCATCTGTAAAGCCTTTAATCCGCGAGCAGTGGTGGATGGGAAGAATAAATGAATCCTGAAAGGATTGCTACCCTCATCCTTTTTAGAAGCTATTTCTGGAGCTCAGTCCCCAAAACCCAAGTCAAAGGAGCCTTCATCAAGGTCTTCAAAGCCTTTAGGGTCCTTGACTTCATCTGATCCTACCTCAGAACCAGTAAAGAAAAAACATAGGTCAGATCTGAAGACTGCTGCTACTCAGCTGGTGTCAGAGTCAACAGAGGCTTCCTCGGATCCTAGCTCTTGGATCCAAGGCCTTTGTCCAGGACAAGGTATTCCCCATTTTTAGACCCAGTGCCCTCTAGAGTATCCTCCCCTTACCTCGAATCATGCCAGCACTCTAGATCTCCACCTGTGGCTTCTTCTCATTTTTCCAGAAGTCTAACCGAGGCTGATGTGGACAGAATGAGGAGGACATTTTTCTCAACATAGATACAGATTGGAGTTCCTCTGGCTTCTACCCCTTTGTGTCATGGAAGCCTGTGATGTTCTTCGTGTTCCACTGTTGCAGTCATCACATTTGGGGTTATCTGCTTGCAGTAGCCCTCAGTCGGCCTGATTGTCAAAGTCTTGGGTCCTGCGTCGGTTGCTGTCTCATCTTCCGTGACATCAGATATTCAGGGGTATAAAGCATGCAGCCGAAGCCATTACATCAATCTTTCTTGCCATGCGGTGCCCGAAGCAGAAGCAGTTCACAAGTGCCGGTCGGCCAACTCCAGAAATGTTCGTTTTTGAGTTTCAGAACCAAAGTCTTCAACTAAAGCTAAGTACCCCATTGGGGAAACTTTTTCTTGCTCTAAACCGATGTCAGTAAAAGTAAATAATTGTATTTCTTGTGGAAAGCAAATACCTCATAAGGACTTTCATTCTTACTGTATTCCTTGCCTAGGCCCTGACCACAACGTTACTAGTTGTCGGTTTTGTGCTAGATTTAACCAACGCACTATTAAGCGTCGGTACGATTTTGCATTTCAGTATTTTGGCAAAAGATTTAATTATACGATGTCGTCGGATAGCCTTTCGACTACCAGAATTCACAAGAAACGCAAAGAAAAAGACAGGCATCCGAGGTCCAAAACCGACGACGAGGCTTCTTCTAAGCCAGTCGCCAGTTCTCAGTGAGGCACCTTCGCAGCCCCTGACACCCGCTACTTTAGACCCGCAGGCCGCTACTGACTCCCACGTGGAGTCGACTAGGCCGCTGGAAGCTCAAGTTATTGGGCCTTCGGAGACTTTTCCCTCAGATGGGTCTGAAGCCGCTGAGCAGGCATCGGCTTCTGAGGGTGTTTTCAGACCTACTCAATTGTATATTAAAATGACTTCAGCTTCAAAGGCAAAGACTAAAGCATCTTTAAAGACAAAGAAACAAGTACAACAGCCTCATGGACAGGCCTCCATGCCCAAAAAACAGATGCTCAATATGGTCGAAGAACTAATTACTTTGATCAGGGGTTCCCATCCCCCTCCAGATAAAAGGCCTAGGCAAGAGACAATATGAATCTTCATATCAGGTTTCCATTTCATCTGATTCCTTTTCTGATCAGGAATACTCTCTTCCTCCCTATGAGGATTCCGATGCTGAAGAATCTATCCCTTCAGCCTCTCCTCCTGAGGATTACTCTTTTGGGGAAACTTTGCATACCATGAGGGAGCATTTCCACTGGGAGAGCCAAGATTTTTCAGAATCTAAGGAAAGGCTCAGAGACTTCCTTTTACTACCACAACACAGGCCCCTAGCTATTCCACCTGTGTTGGACATTGTAGATGATGTATTCTCAGAGTCCAGTCTGACCCCTGACTCTTTACCTCCAGCTCCTGTTAAGCCGGGCAGGTACTATAGGGTTCCTGACTCTCATAAATTCCTTTTCAAAAACCCTGCTGCTGACCCAGAAACTCTCTCTGAGTTCCAAAGGGGTCAGGGCTTCCACTGCAAAAAACCCTACCCCCTCTGGCAGGAATTCTACGGCACTGGACAGATGGGGAAAAAAGATTTACACTTCTGCTGCCTTGGCTATAAGGGCTTTAAATTGTCAGTTTCATATGCTCAAATATCAGCAATATATTATGTCACTGCTTAAACAGAAAATGTTGATAAATTCTGAATGTGCAGAAAACAAAGAAATGCAGGATTTATTGCATGCGGCTGAACAAGTTGGAAAGCATACTTTGCAATGTGGTTTTGATTCTTTGGAGGCCTCCTGCAGGGCTGCTGTTACGGGTTTTGTCATCAGGAGGCATGCTTGGTTAAAGGAACAAAATCTGCCTGATCATGTCAAAGCAAAATTATTAGATGCTCCTTTACAGCATGATACCTTGTTTTATGTTAAAAGAAAATGGAGGACAAAGCTAAATCAATACAAACGGTTAAAGATTACTTACAGGTACAGCCTCCAAGATTTATCAGACACTGGCCTACAAAGAATTGGTCCTTTCCAGTGTCAGACAGACCACAAAGGGGCAGATACAGATGCCCCAAGAGGCAGATCCCAGCCCCAAGGTTTGTACAGGTCTAAACAATGGGGTGCTTCTACCTCCAAAAGTGGAGAAGACAAATCACAGCCATACAGGAAACAGTCCAAATGACTTCCCCCTGCCTGCACCATGCACTTATCTTCTGGAAGCACCTTTAGGGGGAAAACTAGCACTTTTTTCTCAAAATTGGCACATTATAACACAGGACAAGTAGGTCCTAGACATAGTGTCGCAAGGCTACAAATTTCACTTCCATACCCTGCCAAGGACAAACGGTTTGTCAGACCTGCCAAAACATCAATGGTCAGAGGCACAAAAACAAGTCTCATCCCTCATGGACATGAGGGCCATTCAACAAGTACCAGAGCAAGAGCAGGGACGAGGATTTTATTCAAGACTGTTCTTGGTACCAAGAAAGGACAAGACCTGTAGACCAATACTGGACCTATCTATTCTAAACACATATTTGGATATACCAAAATTCAAAATGTTGACTCTACAGCAACTTCTGCCCATGCTGGACAAGAAGGCTTGTCTTGTGACTTTAGACCTAAAAGAGGCATACCTGCATGTCCCAATCCGACAAACATACAGAAGATACCTCAGATTTAAAGCTGACTCAATGCATTACCAATTCTCTGCACTGCCCTTTGGCTTATCTACTGCACCCAGGGTCTTCACAAACTGCCTGGCACCAGTAATTGCATTCTGCAGACAAAGAGGAATACAAATATATCCTTACTTGGACGACTGCCTCATTCAAGCAGAGAACAAGGACATTCTACTACAGCATCTGGTGTTTGTAAAGAGATTTCTAACAGGCCTAGGGTACACAGTCAACGAAAAGAAATCAAAGCTAGTACCCTCTCAAGAGATAATATTCCTGGGTGCAAGCTTAAATACAACTGTACAGATGGCTTATCTCACGCCAGACAAAAAAGCAACTGACTACCTATTTCAACCTGTTGGCAACAAAGGCCCAGTTATCTGCAAGCTTTGGGCTTCATGACATCCTGCATTCTACTAATTCCATATGCAAAACTGCATATGAGGAAACTTCAATGGTACCTAAAAAGTGTTTGGACTCAACATTGCCACAGCCTGGAAACAATAATTACCCTCATTCCCTGCCTGCAACAGGAGTTTCGATGGTGGGCGAAGGCTTGTCACCAGAACAAGGGACAGCCATTCACTTTACCCCCAGCCAGGCAGACATTAACAACGGATGCATCAGATTATGCCTGGGGGGGCCCACATGGCAGGAAGATGTATTCAAGGCACATGGTCCGCAAAGCAAATGCATCTACATATCAATCAAAAAGAGATGTTAGCTGTTCAGAATGCCCTGACAGCCTTCAAGGACCTACTTCATCCGGGACAACTACTGATAAAGACAAACAACACCACGGTCATGTGGTATATAAACAAGCAGGGAGGCACTCATTCATACCCCCTTTGCAGACTAGCCATGACTTTGTGGGACACAGCATTGACTTACCAAGTACATCTGCAGGCACAATTCCTGCCAGGAAAGATAAATACTCTGGCAGATGAACTAAGCAGAAACCTCATAGATCCTCACGAGTGGAAATTGGATCCACAAGTCTTCAGCAGGATAACAAGGAAATTGGGATGCCCGAATATAGATCTATTTGCCTCTCCTCACAACTACCAACTAAAAGAAATTCTGCACAAGGACTTATCTCAGACAAGCATGGAAAGTGGACGCCCTATCTTTCAGCTGGAAAAGCTTAGCAGTATATGCCTTTCCTCCACTGCCTCTCCTCCCCAAGGTACTCCTAAAGGTCAGACAAGAGAAGCCAAAGATGATACTGATTGCCCCAGACTGGCCCCGCCAGTACTGGTATCCAATCCTAAGGAACTTGTCTCAATGCCCGGCTTGGACTTTGCCTCAGATACCTCACCTACTGTCCCAACAAAACAATCAGATCCTGCACAGCCAACTAAAGACCTTCAATCTGGCAGCATGGCGGATAATGTAGTCATACAAAACGTGCCTCTCACTAAAGCTGTGATGGATGTCATTTTGGAGGCCAGAAGGCCTAGTACCAGAAAATCTTATGCTGGAAAGTGGAAGAGATTCTGTGCTTGGAACCAGGCGCAAGGAATTGACACAGCTGTACCAAATATTCCTCAGATTTTGCAATACTTAACTGAGATGCTGGATAAAGGCCTATCCTTCTCATCAATTAAAATTCATGCCTCTGCCATTTCGGCTCATTACAATACAGAGCCACCAATTTTTTCTTATCCTTTGTTAAGGCAGTACCTCAGAGGAGCCAAAAACTTAAGGCCTCCAAGGAGATCACCAATACCCGCATGGGACCTCAATTATGTCTTGGAAAAACTCACCCTGCCTCCTTTTGAGCCAGCCGCTACAGCTGATATAAAGTTTTTTCTTGGAAAACAGCTCTGCTCCTAGCAATAACCTCTGCAAGACAAGTCTCAGAGCTACAGGCACTCATGGCTGTGGAAACTTTTATCATTTTTTATCCAGACAGGGTTTCTCTGAGGACAAACCCGACATTTATGCCTAAGGTGGTGTCCAGTGTGGCCCTTAACCAAACTATTCATCTGCCTACTTTTTATCCAAACCCACAGAATAAGGGGGAGAGAATTTTGCATTCTTTGGACATACACAGACAACTATGCTTCTAGTTGAACAGAACCAAAGCTTTCAGAAAGACAGAGCAACTACTAGTGGCATATGCTGCAGGATCACAAGGAAAGGCTATCTCAAAGCAGACTATTTCAAAGTGGGTAGGCCACTGCATTCGTTTCTGCTATTCATAACATGGCAAGCCAGTGCCTAAGGGCATTAGGCCACATACAACCAGAGCAGCAGCCACTTCAGCAGCCTTCCTCAGGTGAGTACCAACCAAAGACATTTTAGAGGCTGCTACCTGGAGTTCAGTGCACACCTTTACAAAGCACTATCATTTACCACTGTACTCTAAATCCAGGGCAGTATTGCCACTGCAGTTCTGCAAGGCCTCATAGCCGCTCCTAATGCTATTTAGCTCCAGCCTCCCAACCATAGCTTTGGGATTCAACCCGAGTGTAATGACTGCAACAGTGAAACACAAAGAACATAGTACAGTTGTGTACACTTACCATAAATGTAGATGTTAGAGTGTATTCACTGTTGCAGTCCAGGTTACCCACCCACCATCCCCCATTTATTTGCTGGAACTTATCTGCACTTCTCTAATCTATACAACCTATGTGGTATATTTGCTTGTAGATGAAGGTATAATATATTTTGGTGCATGCATGTTTTATTGGTATATTTTTAGCCTACCCTTTTGGGGGCACCTGACATCTGGGGCAAGAAAAACTGAAGAAAATGACGTCGGCTGCATCTTTTATACCCCTGCCGCACTGACGTCAGGGAAGAGGCCACAGCAACCGACTGCGGGTAGCCTGCCAGCAAGATAACCCAAGTGTAATGACTGCAACAGTGAATACACTCGAACATCTACATTTATGGTAAGTGTACACAACTGTACTTTTCCTCTGATGACCAGGATTGAACCTTATCTACCTATGAGGATTCTGATGCAGAGGACTCTATTCCCTCTGCTTCCTCCAGAGGATTTCTCTTTTGGTGAAAAGGGAGCATTTTCGCTGAGAAAGCCAGGATTACTCTGATTCTAAAAAGAGGCTTAGGGATTTCTTACTCCTGCCCCAACACAGGCCTTTAGCTATCCCTCCTGTACTAGACATTGTTGATGATGCCTTTTCGGAGTCTAGCTTGGCCCCTGACTCTTTACCTCCTGCTCCCAGAAAACCTGATAGATATTACAGGGTTCCTGACTCTCACAAGTTCCTTTTTAAAAATTCTACTGCGGATCCTGAGACCATTTCACAGGGACCCAAGGACATTAAGGCTACTACTGCCAAAAATCCTACCCCCTCTGATAGAGACTCCAGGGCACTGGATAGATGGGGTAAGAAGGTATACACTTCTGCAACCTTGGCCATTAGGGCCTTAAACTGTAAGTTTCATATGTTAAAGTATCAGCAGCATATTATTGGATTGTTTAAACAGAAAATGATGTTGATTCCTGACTGTGCTGAAAATAAGGATTTACAGGATTTAATGCATTCTGCTGAACAGGTTGGAAAACATACTTTACATTGTGGTTTTGATTCACTAGAGGCATCTTGCAGGGCTGCTGTCACTGGGTCTGTTCTTAGAAGGCATGCTTGGCTTAAGGAGCAATCTTTGCCAGATCATGTTAAAGCTAAATTGCTGAATGCTCCCTTAAATCAGGACCGCCTGTTTGGCAACAAAGCAGAAGTTCTTAAAAAGATGGAGGAAAAAGCTAAATCAATGCAAACTGTTAAAGATTTCCTACAAGTACAGCCGCCAAGATTTAGTAGACATTGTCCCTCTAAGAATTGGTCCTTTCCTGCCTCTTCCAGGCCTTCTCAGTCCAAACCCAGAAAGAGCAGAACACCCATGCTTCAGTCCCAGAGTACGCACAGCACTAATTAGTGGGGGGCTCCCACTTCCAAATCAGGGAGTAGTAAGACTCCCCCTATGGTAAGCTGTCTCAATGACTTAACTTTAAAACTTCCAAGCACTTCTCAACTGACTGCTCCTTTGGGGGGAAAGATTGGTCTGCAGGCAAAAAGCTGGGAACTCATTACCCAGGACAAATGGGTTTTAAATATAGTTTCCCAAGGATACAGCTTTCACTTCCACATTACCAACCCCAAACGGTTGGCCAGATCTACCACCAAATCAGTGGGCAGAGGTTCAAAAGCAAGTACTCTCTCTCTTAAGCATAAAGGCTATTCTAGCTGCTGTGCCAGAAGAGGAAAAGGGACAAAGTTTCTACTCAAGACTTTTCCTGGTACCCAGAAAAGACAACTCCTGGCATCCTATCCTGGACCTTTCTATCTTAAAATACCTTTTGGTGATTCCAGACTTCAAGATGCTAACTCTTCACCAGTTGCTTCCTATGCTAGGCAAAGATGCCTGGTTGGCAACACTGGATTTAAAGGAAGCCTACCTGCACATCCAAATCAGAGAATCTTGCATTAGATACCTACGCTTCAAAGCAGTCTACATGCACTATCAGTTCTCTGCACTGCCCTTTGGCTTATCTACTGCCTAGCTCCAGTCATTGCATTCTGCAGGCAAAGAAATATTGAAATATACCCATACCTGGATGATTGTCTAATTCAGGCAGAAAACCAGGACATACTTTTGAATCATCTGGCATTTGTACAAAAGATGCTAACTTGTTTGGGTACACCATAAACGAAAAGAAATCACATCTGGTACCCTGTCAACAAATTATATTCCTGGGTGCAAGCTTGAACACAACTTCCCAGATGGCTTTCCTCACACCATAGAAACAAATTCATTTGACAACTTACTTCAAACTAATGGCCACAAAAACCCTACTATCTGCAAGGCCAATACTGCAAGCCTCAGGGTTCATGGCCTCCTGCATTCTACTAATTCCATATGCAAGACTGCATATGAGGAAACTACAATGGTATCTAAAAATCCTATGGTGTCAACATTCTCAGAATCTAGAAGCAGTGATTCCTATCATACCTTCCCTACGGTTTTGGTGGGCAGATGCCTGCCACCAAAACAAGGGACTACCATTCACTCTACCCCCTGTCGCCCAAACCCTAACTACAGACGCATCAGACTATGCATGGGGAGCTCACCTGGCAGGGAAGTTCATTCAGGGCAAATGGAACCCAAATCAAATGCACCCGCATATCAATCAAAAAGAAATGTTAGCTGTACAGAATGTTCTGACAGCCTTCAAGAACCTCATTCTTCCAGGACAATTAATGGTAAAGACGGACAACACCACTGTTATGTGGTACATAAACAAGCAGGGGGGTACCCATTCTTACCCCCTCTGCAGACTAGCCATGGCTCTGTGGAACACAGCCTTGAGCTACCAGGTGCACCTACAGGCTCAATTCCTACCAGGAAAACTAAATACAGTGGCAGATGAACGAAGCAGAAATCTCATGGACCCACACAAATGGAAACTGTAACCAGAAACTTTCAACATGTTGATAAACAAATGGGGGAGCCCAGATATAGACTTGTTTGCCTCCTCCCAGAACTACCAATTAGACAAATTCTGCACAAGGACTCCCCACAAACAAGCTTGGAAAGTGGATGCTGTGTCCTTCACCTGGAAAAATCAGTTTAGGCCTTTCCTCCTCTGCCTCTCCAGAGTACTACTAAAGATCAAACGGGACAAACCAAAGACGATACTGATTGCACCAGACTGCCCACGCCAACACTGGTACCCCCTCTTGCACTGTGTGTCACTGCTGGTTCCATGGCACCTGCCTCAGACCCCTACCCTGCTGTCATAGCAGGAGAGCCAGATTCTGCACCCTCAGCTTCAAACCCTGAACCTGGCAGCCTGGCTAATTACCTAATCTCTCTGTTACCATCCCTCAGTAAACAAGTGTTGGATGTCATTTTGGAGGTAAGGAGGCTTAGTACTAGAAAATCTTAATGCTGAAAAATGGAAAATATTCTGTGCCTGGAACCATACTTAAGGGATGGGCACAGCAGTGCCCAATTTACCTCATGATCTTCAATACTTAACTGAGATGCTTCACAAGGGCCTTTCTTTTTCCTCCATCAAAATTCACGCCTTAGCCATTTCAGCTCATTACAATACAGAACCACCCCTCTTCTCTCATCCACTGCTCAAGCAGTTCCTCAGAGGGGCCAAAAACTTAAGACCACTCAGGAGGTCCCCAACTCCTGCCTGGGACCTTAACTTTGTATTGGAAAAACTTACTCTTCCTCCTTTTGAGCCAGCTGCAAGTGCAGAGTTAAAATTCCTTTCTTGGAAAACAGCCTTCCCTTTAGCAATCACTTCAGCAAGAAGGGTATCTGGATTATAGGCCCTTGTGGCAGTGGAGCCTTTCATCATCTTTCATGCGGACAGGGTGTCCCTCAAATCTGAACAACTGCTGGTGACATTTGCTGTAGGGGCAGAGGGGGGGCTAGCTCAAAGCAAACCATTTCTAAATGGATAGGTCATTGCATTAATTTCTGCTATAAGCACCATGGAAAACCTATCCCATAGGGGATTAGACCATATTCAACCAGGGCTGCATCTACCTCTACAGCCTTTCTCAGAGGTGTCCCTACCAGGGACATCCTAGAAGCTGCTACCTGGAGTTCTGTACATACTTTCACCAAGCATTACCATTTGCCAATTTTCTCTAAATCTAGAGCTGGCTTTGCCACTGCAGTCTTGCAGGGCCTTATAGCTGGTCCTAATGCTATCTAAATTCCTCTTCCCATCCTTAGCTTTGGGAATCTACCCAAATGTGATGACTGCAGCAGTGAAACACGAAGAACATAGTACAGTTGTGTATACTTACCATAAATGTAGATGTTCAAGTGTATTCACTGTTGCAGTCCAGGTTACCCTCCCTCCAGTCCCCTGATTTGCTTTTTTGTTGGAGGTCTAACCTTGTGTGTGTGTGTGTGTGTATATATATATATATATATATATATATATATATATATATATATATATAATTGCTTCCCATTAGGGGGGCACCTGACATCTGGGGCAAGAAAAACTGATGTAATGGCGTTGGCTGCATGCTTTATACCCCTGACTACCTGACGTCATGGAAGATGAGACAGCAACCGACGCAGGACCCAAGACTTTGATAATCAGGCCGACTGAGGTCTACTGCAAGCAGATAAACCCCAAATGTGATGACTGCAACAGTGAATGCACTTGAACATCTACATTTATGGTAAGTGTACACAACTGTATTTTTATACTACTCTACCAATATTGGCTCATTCTGTGATCTGACCTATCATTTTGTAGCCCCTGGATCTGAGCCTTCCTGGTCCATCTGGATCAGATCCGAAGATGTTTGTGTCTTAGGCTCTGAGGCTATCTCTGAATGCACTGACTGACAGATTCAGAGCCAAAGCATTCCTGTCAGATCTGAAGTGTTAGAGATGACTCTAAAGTTTTCAGAGCCATCTCTTCCCCTTGGAGCCTTGGCATTGGACAGCTCGGCACCGATGTCTGCCTTCAGTTGAATGCCTTCAGGTCAGGAGGAGCCATTGGAGAGGAAGAGTGACTTCTCGGTTCTGTTGGCTTCTTTCCTCTTCTGCTTTTGAAGTATTGGAGAGACTGTTCTCTGCTTTGGCAGGACTGATGGCTCCCACCCCCCTCGGATCTTCCCTCCGGATCCCAGGTGTCTCTGCACCTTGAGCCCCATCATTCTGTGCCACAGGGACAGCCAGCCCAAAGTCTCCAGATTACCCAGCAGGGTATTTCGATCTCTTTGAAGACTTTACTGGAGCAACCAACCAAAGAATTCCCTAGGAAGAGAAAGTGCAAGTGTAGGCACTTGGACTCCCCACAGGAGTCCTTCACCTAAGATATTGATTTCAATGAAGGGGGAAGAACCCTTAGACCACCACCTGAAGACTTCTCATTCAGGCACATCCTTGAAATCCTTAAGCAGAGAGATGGTTGGTCAGCCGATAACCCTTCCTCAGAGGAATTGGTATTCCTGGAGGCTTTTGGGTCTGCCCCATCTACCTCCTGGGTGACTCCGCCCACCGAGTTCATTGACTTGGTCTCTAGACGGTCGTGAAAGGAACCAGACACAGTTGAGCCACTCCCCAAAAGACTGGATCAGATTCTGGCACCACCTGTAGGAGAGGAAATTTTGAGCAAAGAAGTGCCCATAGATGCTATGGTCGTGGCAGCGGCCACTAAGAAGGAATTTGCTGAGCAGATTTCTTCTGTCTATCCTCCTAACAGAGTGTCTAGGGCTTTGAGCAGATTTGGGAAGCATGTGTGTGCTTTGGCAACATTTGCCCTTAGGTCGCTGAGCTACCTCGGCACACTTTACAAGACTACAATGGGATTTAATTAAGGAATGGTCAAAATCCTTTTCTGGAACCTCTGCTGGTGAGACTCCGGCTTCTGTGGCCTCACACCAGTTGGCGACCATATAATCCATTTCTAATTTGTCCATGACACTTATCTCTTATGCAGCTGAAGGGTCTATATCATGAGATCGACAGGTGAAAATGTCAAATCTCACTTGTTCGACACCAAAATGTTGAACTCCCAAGTTTCCCTAAAGGCCAAAACACCAATTTCTTTCCAACGGAAAGAAATTGGTTGGACGATGTTCATTGTGTTTCACTGTTGCAGTCATCACTGTAGGGTTCTTCCTGCCAGCAGGCAGTCCTCAGTCGGCCAGAATCCCAAAGTCTGGGTCCGGCGTCGGCTATTCAGTCATGCTCCCTGACATCAGAGTGCCAGGAGTACAAAGCTGCCAGCCGACGCCATGTTCTCCAGTCATTCTTGCCGTGCGGTGAAAGCAGTTCGCAAGTGCCGGTCGGCTGACTCCTGATATTTTTTCGTGCTTCAGTCCGAAGACTTACTTCTTCTTCTCAAAGCGCTAAGTACCCCGTTGGGGAAACTTTTTTCTTGCTCCAGTCCGATGTCAGAAAAAGTTAATAATTGCATTTCTTGTGGGAAGCAAATACCTCATAAGGATTTCCATTCTTACTGTATTCCTTGTTTAGGCCCTGACCACGACGTAGCTAGTTGTCGGTTTTGTGCTAGATTTAACCAACGTACGATTAAGCGGAGGTACGATTTTGCTTTTCACTATTTTGGTAGGCGATTTAATTATAAAATGTCGTCGGACACGCTTCTGACTACCAGAGTTAACAAACGACGCAAGGATAAGGACAGGCCTCCGAGGTCCAAATCAGATGACGTTACACAACCAGAGCCAGCTTCAGGTTCGACCGTCGTCAGTGAGGCACTTTCGCAGCCCCTGTCGTCGGCCATTTCAGAACCGATAGCCGAAACGGACTTCCACGAGGAGCCAACTAGGCCTTTTAGCACTTCAGCTGCAGAACCTTCGGACAATGCTCCCTCGGATGGGTCCGGAGCCGCTGTGCAGGTACCGGCTTCTGAGGGGGTTTTCAGGCCTACACAGCTTCTAGTAAAGGCAAAACCCAGGACAAAGACAAAGACTCCTTCTAAATCTAAGACACCAGCCCAGGCCTCTTCTGATCCAGGACCCAAATCACAGAAACAGTTACTTAAAATGGCGGAGGACTTGCTAACCATGATTAGGGGTTCACATCCCCCTCCAGACAAAAGGCCAAGGCAGGAAGTGTATTATGACTCCTCTGATCAGGCTTTTGTTTCTTCAGTTTCTTCTTCTGACCAGGAATATTCTTTCCCTCCTTATGAGGATTCTGATGCTGAGGAATCCATTCCTTCAGCTTCTCCCCTTGAGGATTTCTCTTTTGGGGAAACTTTGCATGAAATGAGTGAACATTTTCACTGGGAAGGACAGGAGTACTCGGAATCTAAGAAAAGACTTGGGGATTTTCTTCTTCTTCCTCTACATAGACCCCTGGCTATTCCTCCTATTTTGGATATTGTGGATGATGCTTTTTCGGAGGCTAACTTAACTCCTGACTCTTTTCCTCCAGCTCCTGTTAAGCCAGACAGATATTATAGGGTTCCTGATTCCCACCAGTTTTTATACAAGAATCCTACTGCTGACCCTGAAACCATTTCTCAGGGTCCTAAGGGGGTTAAGGCCGCTTCTGCTAAAAACCCCATTCCCACTGAGAAGGATTCCAGATCTTTAGAAAGATGGGGCAAAAAAGTGTACACTTCTGCTACTTTATCTATTAGGGCTTTAAACTGTCAGTTTCATATGCTGAAATACCAGCAGTTTCTTCTGTCTGTTTTAAAACAAAAGTTAACTTCCATTTCCGCCTGTGCAGATGATAAGGAATTACATGACTTAATGCATGCCACTGAACAAGTTGGGAAGCATGGTTTACACTGTGGATTTGATGCCTTGGAGGCTTCTTGTAGGGCTGCTGCCATTAGAAGGCATGCATGGTTAAAGGAACAAAACTTGCCAGATCAAGTCAAAGCTAAATTATTGGATGCTCCTGTTCAGCATAATGTTTTGTTTGGATCTAAACCTGAAGAGGTGATAAAGAAGATGGAGGACAAGGCAAAATCCATGCAAACGGTCAAAGATTTCTTACAAGTACAGCCACCCAGATTTAGTAGGAATTGGCCTACTAAAAATTGGTCCTTTCCCAATTCTGACAGGCCTCAGAGGGGTAGGTACAGACACTCCCGAGGAAGGCCTCAAACGCAAGCCTCTTATAGACCAAGACAGTGGACTGCTTCCACCCCTAGGGGTGGAGAGGACAGGTCGCAAGCTCATAAAAAACAGACTCAATGACTCCCTCTGTTGGGCTGCAGGAACTTCTTGCCTGGAAGCCCCTCTCGGAGGAAAACTTTCTCTTTTTCCCCTAAATTGGACTCATATAACCCAAGACAAGTGGGTTCTGGATGTGGTTTCAAGAGGTTACAAATTCCATTTTCATACCCTTCCAAGACCAAGCGGATGGCCGGATCTTCCAAAACATCAATGGTTAGAGGCCTTAAACCAGGTGGAAGCTCTCTTGGCTATGAAAGCCATAGAACTGGTTCCACTTTCAGAGAAGGGACAAGGTTTTTACTCAAGGCTCTTTCTAGTCCCCAGAAAGCAAAATTCATGGAGACCCATTCTGGATCTGTCAAGTCCTGAACACTTTTCTCGAGATACCAAAATTCAAGATGCTTACTCTACAGCAGCTACTTCCAATGCTGACCAAGAATGCATGGATGGTAACTTTGGATTTAAAGGAGGCATATTTACACATTCCCATCAGGCAGGAATGCAGAAAATACCTCAGGTTCAAGGCCGGATCGAGGCACTATCAATTCTCTGCGCTGCTCTTTGGATTGTCTACTGCGCCCAGGGTCTTCACCAAATGCCTGGCTCCAGTAGTAGCTTATTGCAGACTCAAGGGAATTCAAATTTACCCTTATCTGGACGACTGTCTTATTCAGGCAGACAGCAAGGATGTCTTACTCCAGCATCTAGAATTTGTTCAGAATCTTCTCAAGTTTTTGGGATTCACTGTAAACATAAAAAAGTCAAATTTGACACCCTCTCAACAGATAATTTTTCTGGGTGCTCTTCTCAACACAACAACCCATATGGCATTTCTGACATACGAAAAACAATTACAGCTGGCTTCAACTTTCAAAACCTTGGCAACATTAACTCAGCTATCTGCAAGGAAATTCCTGCAGGCTTTGGGTTACATGGCCTCCTGCATCCTTCTCATACCATATGCAAGACTACATATGAGGAAAATACAGTGGTACCTAAAAAGTGTATGGTCTCAGCATTGCCACAGTTTAGACATACAGATTACCGTCCTGCCTTGTCTTCAAAAGGAATTCCTTTGGTGGTCCAAGGCATGTACTCTAAACAAAGGAAAACCCTTCAGTCTGCCTCCAGCCACTCAGATACTAACCACGGACGCCTCAGATTATGCTTGGGATCCCATTTTCAGGGCAACTGTCTGCAGGGCCTTTTGGACAAAGGATCAGAAGCTCCTGCATATCAATTTAAAAGAAATGTTAGCCGTTCAGAAGGCTCTATTGGCCTTCAGGAATCTTCTACATCCAGGACAACTACTCATACCAACAGACAACACCACAGTTATGTGGTACATAAACAAGCAAGGGGGATCTCATTCCTATCCCCTTTGCAGACTAGCCATGAATCTATGGAACACAGCTCTAGCTTGCAAACTGGACCTTCAAGCTCAGTTTCTACCAGGGAAGCAAAACTTCCTGGCAGACAGTCTGAGCAGGAACCTGTCGGACCCACACGAATGGATGCTGGACACCGAAATATTCAAGATGATTACAGCAGTCTGGGGATGTCCTCACATAGACCTCTTGCATCCCACCTCAATCATCAACTACAGATTTTTTGCACCAGGACATTCCACGAACTAGCTTAGAAAGTGGATGCACTATCATTCAGTTGGAGAAACCTCTCGGGGTATGCCTTCCCGCCTCTACCTCTTCTTCCACGGGTGTTATTAAAGATCAAACAGGACAAGCCCAAGATGATAATCTTGCTGGCCCCAAATTGGCCTCGACAGTTTTGGTACCCAACACTGAAAAACCTTTGTCTGGAGCCCCCTTGGGTTTTACCACAGACTCCGAACCTTCTGTCCCAACACCAGGGTCAGGTTCTACACTCCCATGTCAAAACTCTCAGCCTGGTGGCATGGTTAATCCAGGGTCTATGATTCATTCTCTCCTACCCAAGCAGGTTATGGATGTCATTTTAGAAGCCAGACGTCCTAGCACTAGAAAATCTTATGCAGGAAAATGGAAAAGATTTTGCTCCTGGATGCAGGCTCGGGATTCAGATCCTCTTATTCCTAACATTCCTCTGATTTTACTTTACCTGACAGACCTCTTACATAAGGGTCTCTCTTTCTCTTCCATAAAAATACATGCCTCTGCTATTTCTGCTCATTATAATACAGACCCTCCAATCTTTTCCCACCAGCTCATGAGACAGTTTCTCAGAGGAGCTAAGAACTTAAGGCCCCCTAGATCTCCACCCATTCCTGCTTGGGATCTCAACTATGTTTTGGAAAAGCTCACCTTACCTCCTTTTGAGCCTGATGCCACATCTGACATCAAGTTTTTATCTTGGAAGACAGCCATCCTGTTAGCTCTGACCTCTGCCAGGAGAGTTTCAGAGTTGCAAGCTCTTATGGCTGTGGAACCTTATATTATTTTTCAAGACAGGGTGTCTTTAAGGACTAATCCTACTTTCATGCCTAAGGTGGTTTCCAAAGTGGCTTTAAATCAAACTATTCACTTGCCAACTTTTTCCCCACTCCTCAAAATAAAGGGGAAAGGATCTTGCATTCCTTGGATGTACACAGACAACTACGTTTTTACCTGGACAGAACCAAGGACATCAGGAAATCAGAGCAATTGTTTGTTTCTTATGCTTCAAGTTCCCAAGGTAAAGCCATTTCAAAACAGACCATTTCTAAATGGATTGCTCATGGAATCAGATTTTGCTATTCACACTATGGAAAGCAAATCCCAGGGAGTATAAGGACTCACTCTACCAGAGCTGCTGCCACTTCAACTGCCTTCCTCAGGGGAGTTCCTACCAAAGACATTTTGGAAGCTGCAACTTGGAGTTCAGTGCATACTTTTTCCAAGCACTACAATCTACCTCTTTACTCTAAGTCTAGGGCAGGCTTTGCTTCTGCAGTCTTGCAGGGCCTTTTAGCCGCCCCCTCTACTTTATGACCACCTCCCTTTTATTCTGCTTTGGGATTCAACCCTACAGTCATGACTGCAACAGTGAAACACGATGAACATAGTACAGTTGTGTACACTTACCATAAATGTAGATGTTCGAGTGTCTTCACTGTTGCAGTCTGGGTTACCTTCCCTCCTGTCCCCTCTTATTTTTTCCTTTGTGTGGTTCCCTTCTTCACCCTTTTTCTGAGGTGTATTTGCAAAGGGTATGAGATCTTACTCATTTTGGAACACCTGACATCTGGGGTGAGAAAAACTGGAGAACATGGCGTCGGCTGTCACCTTTGTACTCCTGGCACTCTGACGTCAGGGAGCATGGCTGAGCAGCCGACGCCGGACCCAGACTTTGGGATTCTGGCCGACCGAGTACTGCCTGCCGGCAGGGGAGAACCCTACAGTCATGACTGCAACAGTGAAGACACTCGAACATCTACATTTATGGTAAGTGTACACAACTGTACTTTCTAGGATTTGTGAAAAGGGAAATCAGTTGGTAGAATACCTCTCAACCACTTAGAGCAAGAAATCTTGACAAAGCCATAAGTAATGGAGAGGGGGGGGGTCAAAGGGCCAAAAATAGGTACAATTTTTAAAAATTCCTCTTAGAAAGTTAGAATAACAGATTTTCCAGTAGCATAATTTTTTAAGGTTATGAAGTCTTTAACTCAAATGGCTGCTATAATTTTCTGACTTCCATCCTCAATGATTTTATCAATGATTTGCCAGAAAACCAACATTTTATGAGGAATAGACCAAAAATATGAGGCAAGAATCTGGCAATTGAGAGGTGTGGTTAGTAAAGACATCAAATTTCTCAGAATCCAGGTCTCCCATTCTCCTCTGCTGTTTCAAAGCAGTCAGTCACAGCAGATACCTCTGACTTTTCTTGACGAGCAATGTCGGTGGGTATAAAGGTTCAGGGTCTTGGGACAAATAGAAAAAGATACACCAAAACACACGAATATGAAAAAGCATATGAATATAAAATATAAGCTATTTCTTGTAAATGCTGTTGATTCCCTGATTCATCTGTAGTCCCTGGGACCTCTTCAAGTGTTTACAGATAATGCCACAGTGATGTGGTATATAAACAATTAAGGGGGAACCAGATCTTACCCTTTATGCAGACTAGCCATGTAAACATGGAGTATAGCTTTACAGCACAGTCTCATTCTACATGCATCTTGCATTCCATTAGAGCAAAATTGTAGGGCAGAGATGCTGAGCAAGACCAGGGCAGGCCCACATGAATGGAAACTGATCAAGGGGTCTTCCACGGTTTTATCATACTGTGGGCAAAATTCTGCTGCAGGTCCTCATCCTTTAAGACCTGAAAGACTGATGCTTTTTTTTTTCCTTGGACAGAAATGTTCTTGTATGGTTTTCCACCCTTTCCACTGATATCAAGGGTACTGCTGAAGATTCTGAAGGACTCCCCAAAGATCATTGTGGTGACTCATTTCTGGCTCAGACAAACAGGTCTTCCTTCTTTTGGAATTGATCAGAGACCGTTACTGCAAGCTTGCTCACTGACTGTATTTACTCGCACAAGATCTGGGGTATTTGATACATACCAGCTACAAACAAGTACAGCTGACTGGATGATAGAGTTTTAGTTCTTGTTTTCTGAGGAAGTGCAGCAGGTATTAAAGGAGGCAAGAAAGCCTGCTGCAAGAAAAACTTGTATTAGTTAATGGAAAGGGTTTTCTAGTTGGTGCCAGTAAAAAAAACTACCACTCATTCAGGGCTAGTGGTTCTCCGATTTTACAGTATTTGTGTGAGTTACTATCCAGTGGCCTGTCTTTCTTTTCTGTCAAGCCTCATTTTAGCATGTCTGCCCATGGATCCTCTTCTTTCAGTGCAGTCTCACATGGAAATGTTTTTGAAAGGAGTTTTACATAAGAAGCCTTCCAGAAAATTGGCGTCTCCTCCATGGAATCTTAGTTTTGTGGTAGAGATGCTAAGCTAACAGCACTTGCATTTGAACCAGCTAATCTGGCTGACTTGAAGTTCTTAACATGGAAAGCAGTTTTGCTGTGACCTATGCAAGAAGAGTGTCTGAGTTGCAAGCTGTTATGGTGGGTCAACCTTATCCCATCTTCCACAGAGGTAGGGTTTCTTCGACAACCAATTCTCTTATTCCTAAAGTGGTATCCAAATATACCTTAAGACAATCTCTCCATTTCCCCATTTTCGTTCCAGAACCTATAAATGAGAGAAAAAGAATATTTCATACCTTAGATGTCCACAGACAACTCTGGTACTATCTTGACAGAACAAAATCTTTTATTCCTGATCAGGTTATTTTTGTGAAGTTAAGAAGAAAGGACAGCTTGTGCCAAAGCAGACTATTTCCAGTTGGTTGTCTCAGGCTATTACCCTTTATTATTCTTACCACAACATGCCCTTGGCTTCATCTGTGGCTTTTTGGAAAGAATTGGACTCTAGAAGTATTCTAGAAGCAGCTACTTGGTCCACTGTGCATACTTTTATGAAGCACTATAAACTAGTTTCCTTCTCCAGGCCAGGATAGGCTTTATTAGGACCATTTTCCAGGGTATCTTTGACTCTCATTCTTCCACCCGGTTATGTTAAACTATGGTAATCTACCCATATAGCTTAGTCTGATGCAGCAGTAACTCCATATGAAGAGCATACTGCAGTTGTATAAGTAACCTTATCACAACAGTAAATGTTTGAATGATCATTGCTGCAGTAGCAACTCCACCCCCCTTATTTTTGTATGTTCTTTATGCCAGGGTGTGGACAATTATTATTATTATTATTATTTTGCTAGTATTGTCCTTCTCAGGGCTTTTGCCTCCTTCCGTCTTTTGACGTGAAAGCTCTGAAGGGGCTGGCACCCAAACTTGTCTGTTAGTTTGCTCAAGTCGTGCTAATGGTTTGGGAGTGTGGAAGGTGCTCTATCCTGAAGCTTTGGAAGCTTTGGAAGCTGGCCAGCTGTTATATCCTTAGCAGGCTGTAACCCATGTAACTTAGGTTGCTACTACTACTGCTACAGTGGTCATTAAAACTTCTATTGTTATGGTAAGTTTATTTACACAACTGTACTTTCTTGCCACAGTTTACAAGCAGTTAGTAGTGCTGTCCTCCCAAATCATATAGGGGTGTACGCAGTAACCCTGGTAAAAATTAGTGTCTACCCATCCAATCTTCAAAACGAGTTTTAAAAAGTAGTACTTTGCTTGAACTGTAGTGGTAACTTATTCAGTTGGCTGGGAGTGTCTTGAATTAGGAACCTTTTCTGTCCAAGTGAGTTTCACTTATTTGTTGGTATAAATTTAGGTCCCTAATACTGTTGTTTGCAGAGCCATTGGTTTTGAAAAGGAATAGGAGTGTGAGCTGGTTTAAGCCCAGTTATTCTGTGCCTCCACCACATCCAGCAGGTGCCTAAGATGTTAGTCAAAATCTGGTCATCTAGTTCACAGTCGGGACTTTATCCCTTTGGGCCGTCTGAGCTGGGAGTTACTGTTAGTTTATTGACTGTTTGTACCTCAGATGCCTGATTGCGACCAAATGAATAACTAAATATGTAATCACCGCCACAGTAATGTTTTTTTCTGATTATTGCTCTCAGACACACACAGTGCAACAATACCTCTCAGTTGTCCAGATTTTTGCTTCTTATTTTTGGTCTGTTCCACACAAATTTTTTGGTTTTCTGACAAGTCATTGAGGACTTGAGTCACTAAATAATGACAGATATTTGAGTTTCAGACTTCATATTCTTCAGAAAAATATATAATAATGCAAAATCTGTCATTATAGCAACTTTGTAAGTTTATAGGAGCAATATTTAAAATCCGTCCCTAGTTTTGGTCATTTGTCCCCCCATTATTTCTGGTTTAGTACAGACTTCTTGCACTGAGAGTTTGAGAGGTATGTGTGTAACACCCTGTCCTTCGCCTGCATTCACACACATGTACACTGTATTAATGAGATTAAAGAAAAATACAGACATACACATACAAAATACTAACAGTATAAAAGAAGAAATCCATGCTGTCCTGAAGCCAGTCAGTGACACTGGCACTGTTGAGGAGGAGAGTGCCGGTAACATCCTGGACACATGAGATCATATCACACAACATACTAAAGTATTATTTAATAATAATAATTTTAAAAAAATCCATCTATAAGAGTTCTTTCACTTTTCATTAAGACTTCCTGTGGCAGCAGTCATACGAGGCTGCCTAAGCCAGTGGGAAACAGCTGCTTGCTGCTTTGTCTAGCAACACAATCAGCCCCCTTTTGAAGCTCTTTCTGTCCCATAGAAGTAATAGGAGGAGCTGCAGAGGCGGGATCACCTTCTTCACTAGCAGGGAGTATGCAAAAAGACTGGACTGTTTAGAAACAACAGCCCATTGAAGGTGTGTGTGTGTGTGTGTGTGTGTGTGTGTGTGTGTGTGTGTGTGTGTGTGTGTGTGTGTGTGTGTGTGTGTGTGCGCGCGCGTGTGCACACAGCTTTAAAATCTGTAATCAGAGCTACACGTAGTTGTAGAAATGCAGAATTCTGGCACTGTTCGTAGTCATGAGAATTGGAAAGAACTATTTTAAGCAAAAGAAACAGACCATTTTTATTTGGCAGAGCTGCAGCCCAGTGGTCCAGTACCACAAGCGGCCTCTGGATGGACCTTTACAGATAATTTCCTGAGGAATTACATGACTCTATTTCCTCTGCTTCCCCTCCAGAGGATTTTTCTTTTGGTGAAACCTTACATACACTATAAGGGAACATTTCCACTGGGAAAGCCAGGATTTTTCTGATTCAAAAAAGAGGCTTAGGGATTTCTTACTCCTGCCTCAGCATAGGCCTTTAGCTATACCTCCTGTACTACACATTGTTGATGATGCCTTTTCGGAATCTAGTTTGGCCCCTGATTCTTAGCCTCCTGCTCCCAGAAAACCTGACGGATATTACAGGGCTCCTGATTAACACAAGTTCCTTTTTAAAAATCCTATTGTGGATCCAGAGACTATTTCACAGGGACCCAAAGGCATTAAGGCTTCTACTGCTAAAAATCCTACCCCTTCTGATAGAGACTCCAGGGCGCTGGATAGATGGGGTAAGAAGGTTTACACTTCCGCAACCTTGGCTATTAGGGTTTTAAACTGCCAGTTTCATATGTTAAAGTATAAACAACATGTTATTGGATTGCTTAAACAGAAAATGATGTTGATTCCTGACTGTGCTGAAAATAAAGAATTACAGGATTTAATGCATTCTGCTGAACAGGTTGGAAAATATACTTTGCAATGTGGATTTTATTCATTAGAGGCCTCTTTCAGGGCTGCTGTTACTGGGTCTGTGCTCAGAAAGCATGCTTGGCTTAAGGAGCAATCTTTGCCTGATCATGTTAAAGCTAAATTGTTGGATGTTCCCTTAAATCAGGACCACCTGTTTGGCAACAAAGCTGAGGAAGTTCTTAAAAAGATGGAAGATGAAGCTAAATCTGTGCAAAGTGTTAAATATTTCTTACAAGTTCAGCCTCCTAGATTTAGAAGGCACTGGCCCTCTAAGAATTGGTCCTTTCCAGCCCATTCCAGGTCTTCTCAAGCCAAACCCAGACACAGCAGAAACTCCAGGATGTTCTTCGTGTTTCACTGTTGCAGTCATTACATTTGGGTAATCTGCTGGCAGGCTACCCTCAGTCGGCCTGAATAGCAAAGTCTTGGGTCCTGCGTCGGTTGCTGTCTACTCTTCCATGACGTCAGGTCATCAGGGGTATAAAACATGCAGCTGATGCCATTTTAATCAGTCTTTCTTGCCACACAGTGCCTGAAGCAGAAGCAGTTTGCAAGTGTCGGTCGACAGACTCCTGAAATTTTCGTATTCGAGTTTCAGAACTGAAGTCTTCAAACTAAAGCTAAGTACCCCGTTGGGGAAACTTTTTCTTGCTCCTTACCGATGTCAGTAAAAGTTAATAATTGCATTACTTGTGGGAAGCGAATACCACATAAGGATTTTCATCTGTACTGTATTCCTTGCCTAGGCCCTGATCACAGCGTGCCTTGCTGTCGGTTTTGTGCTAAATTTAACCAATGCACTATTAAGCGTCGGTATATTTTTGCTTCTAAATATTTTGGTTCAAGATTTAACTACCCTGAAATGTCGTCGGTTAGCAACCCGACTACCGGAATTCACAAAAAACGCAAGGAAAAAGACAGAGACAGACCATCGAGGTCCAAAACCGACAACAAAGCTTCTCCTAAGCCAGTCGCCGGTTCGCCGGTACTCAGTGAGTCACTTTCGCAGCCCCTGATACCCGCTTGAGTCACAGGCCTCTACTGAGACCAATTCGGAGTCCGGTATGCCACTAGATTTGCAAAGTATTGAACCCGCGGATTTCTCTCCCTTGGATGGGTCCAGAGCCGCTGTGCAGGCACCGGCTTCTGAGGGTGTTTTCAGGCCACAACATTTTTACATTAAACCAACGCCAGCAACAAAAACAACATCAAAAACAACTTCTATGTCTAAAAAACCGACGCATGAGCCGCGTGCTCAGGCCCCTATGCCTAAAAAACAGATTATCAAAATGGCTGAGGATTTAATTACCTTGATCAGGGGTTCCCAACCCCCCCTCCGCTAAGAGGCCTAGGCAAGGCACTGATTATGAGTCTTCAGATCAGGTTTCCATTTCTTCTGATTCCTCTTCTGATTAGGAATTTTCTGTTCCACCCTATGAGGATTCTGATGCAAAGGAATCCATCCCATCTGCATCTCCTCCAGAGGATTACTCTTTTGGAGAGACTTTGCATACTTTAAGGGAACATTTTCACTGGGAGAGTCAGGACTTCTCTGAATCAAAAAAGAGGCTTAGGGATTTCCTTCTTCCTCAGCATAGGCCTTTGGCAATACCTCCTGTATTAGACATTGTTGATGATATGTTCTCGGAATCAAGCATGGCTCCTGATTCCCTGCCTCTGGCTCCTAGTAAGCCAGACAGATATTACAGGGTTCTTGACTCCCACAAATTTCTTTTCAAAATTCCTGCTGCTGATCCAGAGACTATTTCTCAGGGTCCCAAGGGTGTTAAGGCTTCTACAGCCAAAAATCCTACCCCATCTGATAGAGATTCCAGGGTACTGGATAGATGGTTTAAGAAGGTTTATATGTCTGCAACCTTGGCAATCAGGGCTTTAAACTGTCAAGTTTCATATGCTTAAATATCAACAGCATGTCATGGGCTTACTGAAACAGAAAATGATGTTGATTTCTGATTGTGTGGAAAATAAAGAGTTACAGGATTTATTGCATTCAGCAGAACAGGTTGGAAAGCATACTTTGCAATGTGGTTTTGATTCCTTGGAGGTCTCTTGTAGGGCCGCTGTTACTGGATCTGTGATTAGAAGGCATGCCTGCCTCAAGGAGCAAAATCTGCCTGATCATGTTAAAGCTAAATTGTTGGATGCCTCTTTGCAGCATGATTCTCTGTTTGGTAATAAGGCAGAAGAGGTTTTAAAGAAAATGGAAGACAAATCTAAATCTATGCAAACTGTAAAATATTTCTTGCAAGTGCAGCCACCCAGGTTCAGTAGGCACTACTGGCGTACTAAAAATTGGTCCTTTCCTGTGTCCAACACAGCCAGTCAGGGCAAACCCAGGCGCTCAAAAGGCTCCAGATATCAATCACAGGGTTCTTACAGGTCAAAGCAGTGGAGTGCCTCCACCTCCAAATCTGGAGGAAACAAAGCACAACCCTACAGTAAGCAGTCTCAATGACTTCCCTCTATCATCTCCAAGCACATATCTTTTGGCAGCCCCCTTGGAGGGAGAACTAGCACTTCATGCTCAAAAGTGGCAATTAATTACCCAAGATAAGTGGGTATTAAACATAGTATCCCAGGGGTACAGATTTCATTTCCATACTTTGCCAATTCCAAACGGATGTCCGGACCTGCCACAAAATCAGTGGGCAGAGGTCCAAAAACAAGTTACGTCCCTCATGGATATGGGGGCTATTCAACCAGTCCCAGAAAAGGAAAAAGGACAAGGATTTTATTCAGGACTTTTCCTGGTACCCAGAAAAGACAATTCATGGCGTTCAATAATGGACTTATCGATTCTGAACACGTTCCTGGACAATCCAAAATTCAAAATGCTGACTTTACAACAGCTACTGCCTATGCTAGGCAAGAATGCTTGGTTAGTAACTTTAGACTTAAAAGAGGCATACCTGCATATCCCAATAAGGGAATCATGCAGAAGATACCTCCGCTTCAAAGCAGGTTTTTTGCATTACCAATTCTCTGCATTGTCCTTTGGCTTATCTACTGCGCCCAGGGTCTTTACAAAGTGCCTGGCATCAGTAATTGCATTCTGCAGACAAAGAAACATTCAAATTTATCCTTATCTAGACGATTGCCTCATTCATGCAGAGGACAAAGACACTCTTCTTCAACATCTGGCGTTTGCAAAAAAGTTTCTAGCATGCCTAGGGTACACCATAAACAAAAAGAAAGCACAACTGGTACCCTCTCAAATAATTACATTCCTGGGTGCAAGCTTGAATACAAATGTACAGATGGCTTACCTCACGCCAGACAAACAAAGACAATTGACAACATACTTCAAACAAATGGCAGCAAAAACCCAGTTATCTGCAAGACAAATTCTGCAGGCTTTGGGCATGGCATCCTGCATTCTACTAATTCCATATGTGAGATTGCATATGAGGAAACTTCAATGGTACCTAAAAAGTTTATGGAGTCAACATTGTCACAGCCTGGAAACAATGATTCCTCTCATTCCCTGCCTACAGCAGGAGTTTCTTTGGTGGGCAGAGACATGTCACCAAAACAAGGGACTGTCATTTACTCTACCCCCTGCCACCCAAATCCTAACTACAGACGCATCAGACTATGCTTGGGGGGCCCACCTGGCAGGGAGATGCATTCAGGGCAAATGGAGCCCAAACCAAATGCATCTGCATATCAACCAGAAAGAAATGGTAGCTGTTCAGAATGCTCTGACAGCCTTCAAGGACTTACTTCATCCAGGACAACTACTGATAAAGACGGACAACACCACAGTTATGTGGTACATAAACAAGCAGGGGGTACACATTCCTACCCCTTTACAGACTAGCCATGGCCTTGTGGAACACAGCCTTGACTTACCAAATACATATTCAAGCTCAATTCCTGCCAGGAAAGCAAAATACTCTGGCAGACGACTTAAGCAGAAATCTTATGGACCCGCACGAATGGAAACCGGATCCACAAATCTTCAGCATGTTAACACAGAAATGGGGGAGCCCAGACATAGATCTATTTGCCTCTCCCCAAAACTATCAGTTGGACAAATTCTGCACAAGAACTCATCACAAAAAAGCATGGAAAGTGGATGCTCTATCCTTCAGCTGGAAAAACCTGTCAGTCTATGCCTTTCCCCCTCTGCCTCTACTCTCCAAGGTCTTACTAAAAGTCAGACAGGAAAAACCAAAAATGATCCTAATTGCTCCGGACTGGCCTCGCCAGCACTGGTACCCGCTTCTAAGGAGTATGTCACACCTTCCTCCGTGGTACTTGCCTCAAACACCTCGTCTACTGTCTCAGCAGAATTATCAAATTCTGCACACTCAACTCCAAACTCTGAATCTTGCAGCATGGCTAATCAACTAATTATTCAAACCATATCTCTCAGTAAACCTGTGATGGACGTCATTTTGGAAGCCAGAAGGCCTAGTACTAGAAAATCTTATGCTGATAAATGGAAGAGATTATGTGTTTGGAACCAAGCACAAGGAATAGACACAGCAAAGCCCAATATGCCTCAGATTTTACAATACTTAACTGAGATGCTTGACAAGGGCCTATCTTTTTCTTCAATAAAAATCCATGCCTCTGTCATCTCGGCTCATTACAACACAGAGTCTCCCCTCTTTTCTCATCCACTGCTTAAACAGTATCTCAGAGGGGCCAAAAACTTAAGGCCTCCCAGGAGAACACCTACTCCTGCATGGGACCTCAATTTTGTGCTGGAAAAACTCACCCTGCCTCCTTTTGAACCAGCAGCTACTGTGGATATAAAATTTCTATCTTGGAAGACAGCTTTTCTTTTGGCAGTCACTTCAGCAAGAAGGGTTTCAGAACTACAGGCTCTTATGGCAGTGGAGCCTTTCATTATATTTTACTCAATATTTTACCCAGACAGGGTGGCCCTCAGGACCAATCCTTCTTTTATGCCTAAGGTGGTATCCAGTGTAGCTCTTAACCAGACCATTCACCTGCCAACTTTTTTCCCAAATCCGCAAAACAAGGGGAAGCGGATTATGCATTCATTGGATGTACACAGACAACTAAGATTCTGCTTAAACAGGGCAAAATCTCTAAGAAGGTCTGAGCAACTGCTGGTAGCATTTGCTGCAGGATCAGAGGGGAAGGCTGTATCAAAGCAGACTATTTCTAAATGGATAAGCCGCTGCATTTGTTTCTGCTATTTGCACCATGGTAAACCTGTGCCCAAGGGGATCAGATCCCATTCCACCAGGGCTGCCTCTACTTCAGCAGCTTTTCTCAGAGGGGTCCCAACCAAAGACATTCTAGAAGCTGCTACTTGGAGTTCTGTTCATACGTTCACAAAGCATTACCATTTACCTCTGTTCTCTAAATCCAGGGCAGGCTTTGCCACTGCAGTCCTGCAGGGCCTTATAGCTGCCCCTAATGCTGTTTAGTTCGATCCTCCCATCCATAGCTTTGGGATTCTACCCAAATGTAATGACTGCAACAGTGAAACACGAAGAACATTGTACAGTTGTGTACACTTACCATAAATTTTGATGTTCGAGTATATTCACTGTTGCAGTCCAGATTACCCACCGACCATCCCCCCATTCTATAACTTTTCTTTCCTTCACTATACTCAAAAGCCTCTGTGGTGTATTTGCTTTTAGAGGAAGGTAAATTTTATGTTTCTAAGGTGCATTTATATATTTACAGTTTATTTATATATATTTTTGCTCCCCATTTGGGGGGCACCTGACATCTGGGGCAAGAAAAACTGATTAAAATGGCATCGGCTGCATGTTTTATATCCCTGATGACCTGATATCATGGAAGAGGAGACAGCAACCGATGCAGGACCCAAGACTTTGTTATTCAGGCCGACTGAGGGCAACCTGCCAGCAGATTACCCAAATGTAATGACTGCAACAGTGGATACACTCAAACATCTACAACTGTACTTTTCAGTCCCAGGGGACACACAACACTAAGCAGTGGGGGGTTTCCGCACCCAAATCTGGGAGTAGTACGACTCCCCCTATGGAAAACTGTCTCAATGACTTGCTTTTAAAACTTCCAAGCACTTCCCAACTGAATGCTCCTTTAGGCGGAAAGATTGGTCTGCAGGCCAAAAACTGGGAACTCATTACCCAGGTCAAATGGGTTTTAAATATAGTGTCCCAAGGATACAGATTTCACTTCCACACCCTACCAACACCAAGCGGGTGGCCAAATCTACCCACAAATCAGTGGGCAGAGGCACAAAATCAAGTACTCTCTCTCTTAAGCATGGGAGCTATTCAGTTGGTACCAAAAGAGGAAAAGGGACATGGTTTCTGTTAGAGACTTTTCCTGGTACCCAGAAAAGGCAATTCATGGTGTGCTATCCTAGACCTTTCTACTCTAAACACCTTTCTAGTGATTCCAAAATTCAAACTGCTTACTCTTTACTAGCTGCTTCCTATGCTAGGCAAAGATGCATGGTTGGCAACACTAGACTTAAAAGAAGCATACCTGCACATCCCTATCAGGGAGTCTTGCAGAAGATACCTACGCTTCAAAGCAGGTTACATGCACTATCAGTTCTCTGCACTGCCCTTTGGCTTATCTACTGCGCCCAGGGTATTCACAAAATGCCTAGCTCCAGTCATTGCATTTTGCAGGCAAATAAATATTGAAATATACCCATATCTGGACGATTGCCTAATTCAGGCAGAAAGCCAGGACATACTTTTGAATCATCTGGCCTTTGTTCAAAGGGTGCTGACTTGTCTGGGGTACACCATAGACGAAAAGAAATCACACCTGGTACCCTGTCAACAAATTATATTCCTGGGAGCAAGCTTGAATACAACTTCCCAGATGGCTTTCCTCACGTCAGAGAAACGGATTCATTTGACAACCTACTTCAAACAAGTGGCCACAAAAAAACAGTTATCTGCAAGGCAGATACTGCAAGCCTTGAGGTTCATGGCCTCCTGCATTCTTCTAATTCCATATGCAAGGTTGCATATGAGGAAACTACAATGGTATCTCAAAAGCCTATGGTGTCAACATTCACAGGATCTAGAAGCAATGATTCCTATCATACCTTGCCTACGCCTAGAGTTCCATTGGTGGGCAGAGGCCTGCCACCAAAACAGGGGGCTACCATTCACACTACCCCCTGCCGCCCAAACCTTAACAACAGACGCATCAGACTACGCATGGAGGGCTCACCTGGCAGGGAAGTGCATTCAGGGCAAATAGAACCCAAGTCAAATGCACCTGCACATAAATCAAGAGGAAATGTTAGCTGTACAGAATGCTCTGACAGCCTTCAAGGACCACTTTCTTTCAGGACAACTAATGGTAAAGACGGACAACACCACTGTACATAAACAAGCAGGGGGTACACATTCTTACCCCCTCTGCAGACTAGCCATGGCATTGTGGAACACAGCCTTGAGCTACCAAGTGAATCTACAAGCTCAATTCCTGCCAGAAAAACTAAATACACTGGCAGACGGACTAAGCAGAATCCTCATGGACCCACACAAGTGGAAACTGGAACCAAGGATTTTCAACATGTTGACAAGCAAATGGGGGAGCCCAGATATAGACCTTTTTGCCTCCCCCCCAGAACCATCAATCGGACAAATTTTGCACAAGGATTCCCCACAAGCTAGCTTGGAAAGTGGATGCTCTATCCTTCAGCACAAGGATTCCCCACAAGCTAGCTTGGAAAGTGGATGCTCTATCCTTCAGCTGGAAAAACCTATCAGTTTATGCCTTTCCTCCTCTGCCTCTGCTCTCCAAGGTACTACTAAAGATCAAACAGGACAAGCCAAGGACGATTTTAATTGCACCAGACTGGCCAAGCCAGCACTGGTACCCCTTCTTGCGCAGTGTGTCACGCTTGGCCCCATGGCACCTGCCTCAGACTCCTTCCCTGTTGTCTCAGCAGGAGAACCAGATTCTGCACCCTCAGCTGCAAACCCTGAACCTAGCATCCTGGCTAATTACCTAATCTCTCCTTTGCCATCCCTCAGTAAATCAGTGATGGATATCATTTTAGAGGTAAGGAGGCCTAGTACTAGAAAATCTTATGCTGCAAAATGGAAAAGATTTTGTGCCTGGTACCAGTCTCAAGGGATGAGCGCAGCAGTGCCCATTTTACCTCAGATTCTACAGTACTTGATTGAGATGCTTCATTAAGGGTTTGTCCTTTTCCTCCATCAAAATTCATTCCTCAGTCATTTCAGCTTATTATAGCACAGAGCCTCCCCTCTTCTCTCACCCACTGCTCAAGCAGTTCCTCAGAGGGGCCAAAGATTTAAGACCACCCAGGAGAGCTCCAACTCCAGCCTGGGACCTTAACTTTGTCTTGGAAACTCACTCTTCCTCCTTTCGAGCCAGCTGCTACTGCAGATTTAAAATTCCTTTCCTGGAAAACAGCTTTCCTTTTAGCAATCACTTCTGCAAGAAGTTTATCTGAATTACAGGCCCTTATGGCAGTGGAGCCTTTTATCATCTTTCATGCGGACAGGGTGTCCCTCAGAACCAATCCCTCTTTCATGCCCAAGGTGGTATCCAGTGTGGCTCTTAATCAGTCCATTCATTTGCCTACTTTCTTTCCTAACCCACAGAACAAAGGGGAACGGATACTGCACTGCTTAGATGTGCACAGACAACTTAGATTCTACTTGGACAGGACTAAGCCTCAAAGGAAATCTAAACAACTGCTGGTGGCATTTGCTGCAGGGACAGAGGGGAAAGCTATTTCAAAGCAAACCATTTCAAAATGGATAAGCCACTGCATTCATTTCTGCTATAAGCACCATGGAAAACCTATCCCACAGGGCATCAGACCCCATTCAACCAGGGCTGCATCTACCTCTACAGCCTTTCTCAGGGGCGTCCCTACAAGGGACATCCTAGAAGCTGCTACTTGGAGTTCTATACATACTTTCACCAAGCATTAACATTTGCCAATTTTCTCTAAATCCAGAGCTGGCTTTGCCACTGCAGTCCTGCACGGCCTTATAGCTGGTCCTGATTCTATTTAAATTCCTCCTCCCAACCTTAGCTTTGGGAATCTACCCAAATGTAAGGACTGCAACAGTGAAACATGAAGAACATAGTACAGTTGTGTACACTTACCATAAATATAGATGTTCGAGTGTATTCACTGTTGCAGTCCTGGTTACCCTCCCTCCAGCCCCATTTCTTCTTTTGGCTATACCTCTACTCTCCCTTACTATGCTCAAAAAGCTTTTTGGTGTATTTGCTTTTTTGTTGGAGGTATATCCTTGTATTTATGGTTTTAATTGCTTCCCATTAGGGGGGCACCTGACATCTGGGGCAAGATAAACTAATGTAATGGCGTTGGCTGCATGTTTTATATCCCTGATGACCTGACGTCAACCGACGCAGGACCCAAGACTTTGTTAATCAGGCCGACTGAAGGCTACTGCAAGCAGATAACCCAAATGTAATGACTGCAAGAGTGAATACACTCGAACATCTACATTTATGTTAAGTGTATACAACTGTACTTTCCCAGTCATCTGGCTTATCAGACATTAGTTCCCTGTACCCCTATCTAGCAATGCAATTGAAGTGAACCCGGGAAGAATTTCTTATTTTCCCATCCACTTATCAAGATTTCTCTTGAAGAGAGCCAGTGAGGTGCTCTGCTTTACATGAATGGGGAGTTTATTCCAGAGTATAGGAAGGCTCTGGGTTAGGAACCTATCCCTCCAGCAGGTTCTGTTTAATGTGGTGATAATAAAACCAAAGAAAGGCACTGATAAGGCAGTTCGGATCCCAGTCGAAAATGTTTATTGAAGACACAGAAGCACACTAACACCACAGATATAATCCACACTAACACTTTGACTTGTTCACCGCTTTTTCGTCCTAAAACTTCATCAGATGAGCATACCAACAGTTAAAAAAGAATTATATACACTTTTTAAAAACCCTAAACCAATCAAATCAATTGTGTAATTAAAAAAGACTAATACATACTCTTAAAAAATAATGCATAACATCACCACTTGAAAGAACATACATACAATCATTAAGAACATGGATTCTTTAAAACATAATATTGCACCGTAATGAAAGATAAAATCATAAAAACTATGTAAAAAATGTTAAAAAATGTTTATAATAAAAACTTTTCATTGCTTTATAATGTACATGTTAAAACCTGTCTAATACCACCATCTACTGACCAAAATGTAAATTACAATTTAGCTGATCTCAGCTTTAAAACTGGCTTCAGGGATACATTTTCATTCAAACTCGGGTATGTATTTGCTTCTAAAATTAATTGCCAATATAGTTGTCTGTATTCTAACCGGGTTTCCCAAGGACCACCCCCTTGGGTCTATAGGTAGTACTTCTATGGCAAAAATGGCAAAAGTAGCATCAGTACATCTTTGGCTATGTTTATACAAGGCATTATTAATATTCTTCTTCCTAATGTCGTACATGTGTTCATACACTTTCATTTTGAATTTCCTCTCCATTTTTCCTACGTAATACGCATCACGTTGATCACATAAAGCTAAATAAATAATGCCATTTGTACTACAATTAGCATACCCCCTAGTGTTGATACTTTTTAAATGTACCATTTCCCCTACTTTTATATAGGGACACTGGGCACAATTGCCACATTTCTACAAGCTTTACATTTGTGTACTTTTTTGAAGGCAAGTTTGAAACTTGTATCCTTGTCATCATTTAGTGATCGTAATCCTTATTGATTAAAAAAACAGAAACTTTACAAGAAACAGACCAAAGTATGATGCAAATAATCAGAAATATTTTGTAAAACCAGGGATAGCTGAGAGGATCTATGCCCACCCAACACACGCACAGAGATATGACAATCAGTTATAGTTATAGTTATTTATATGGTTTTGACTGTACACTTCAGATGTTTGATTGCATTAAATAAACAAATGAATAAGTACATAAATAACTGCCAGTCAGGAATTTATCCCCTCCCAAAAAAAAAAAAAACACACACACACATACACCTTTTAACCTCTTGGCTCAAGAATCAAGGAGAAATCTAAAAATAATGGTTGACAAATGACCAGTTCAGGGACCAGTACTGCCTTCATATACTTAGAAATGCGTTAGACTAACAGGCTTTGTAGTAGCATGTTTTATGAAGACTGTTAAGCCTGAAATCCAAAAGTATGTCATCATTAATTAATGACTACAATCCTTCCTCAAAGAGCAGCAAACTTTGAGGAGCGGACTGAAATATGAGGCAAAAAAAAATCAGAGAAGTTGTATGAAACCAGTGTCTGTTGAGAACATCTACTCCCCCTATAACACACAGATGTGACTATCAGTTAAAACCACTTGTATGACTGTACACTTTAGATCTTTGATTAAAGTCAGTACATGCATATAGAACTGGCGTACAGGACTTTAACTTGGCAGCTTACTGCTGTTAGAATACATTGTGCAGCTGACTGCATCCCCCATGCCTCTCAAACTTTTAGCTCATAAATCAAGGAGAAAGCTAAATTAATAGTGGACAGTGAACCAAAATCAGAGACTGGTACATTTTTATATACTCAGAAACTTGCTAGCATAATATGCATAATAGGCTCTGCATTTCTATGCTTTTTTGAATGCTGTTAAAACTGAAACTCAGATGCGTTTCATTACTCTTTCTGCAATTTTCCCTGATTTGCTGGAAAATCTACAGACTTCAGAAAGAGCTGACCCAAAGTATGAGGCACAAAATCAGAAACATTTGAGAGCATCTATTCTGTCCCCAACATACGTGTACACATACATGCACTTAAAGTACTTTTTTCCTTCCTATATGCTGAAAGTAGCAAGCATACTGCCTGTAAAAAACACTATAGAGTAAAAACAAATAAAAACAAAAGCTTGTCCCCATGATCGTTCTCCTAAAGTTACTTCCCTAACCTTTCATTCTCAAGCTGTCTCTGTCACCTGAGGTAGCCTGAGCCAGTAGACAAGGCTCTTTGCTGCTTCTTGCAGCAGCCTGGTGAAATTCTCATTGAGTTACATTTCCAGCATCCCCAACAACAGTATGAAAGAGCTTCACGGATTGGCAGAGTAAGTTTGCTGCCAGGATGTTTTGAAAACATCAGGTCGAATGGACTAAATAGATACCCCACCTTTTGCCTTTTCTCGAAACTGTGCAAATGCATGGAGTTCTGAGAACCAGGAACTTAAACAGAAAGTCATAGTCAACTTTTTAATTTCTTTATGGACGAGATGGCTACAGCCCAGCAGTCTGTGTCATGAGCTGCCCCTGCCATTTTATTGCATTTTTTATATCTTTCTATTTTTAATTTTGACAGTTGTTGCTTTCTTTATTGGTACTGAAGTATCAGCTGTGACAGATAGATTTAGAAATATGCTTGTCCAAGCAGAATTTTCATTCATGTTTCTTTTGCTTAGGGCCAAACCATGATATTGATGACTGTGAGTATTATAACAAACTAAACTTAGAAGGCAGTTCTCTCTCTCTCTCTCTCTCTCTCTCTCTTTCTCCCAAGTTATACCTATTTTAACATCTAGAAAGAAATTTTTCTCTAGGATTTAGCAGGGTAATAATCCTACGTGTATGGTAATTATGTAAGAAAAATTGTTATCCTGTCCATTTTCTTTATTTATAGCAAGTTGAATTTGGAACCCAAAACTTTTCAATAAATACTGCTTGATTTCTTGCTGTCTAACCTGACTTTAGAATATCTGCCTAAATATAAATCATCAGGGTCTACTTAGCAGTTTGGCAGTGCCCTGTATTGACACAGACACCTTGACATTTTTCCTGTAAAAGCACTATTGAGATTTTTACTAATGCCTAGTTGGACACAGCACAGCAAAACTAGTTTTCAGTGACTAGCACTGCCCCAAGAGCTGCAAACTGGATACCCCTGACATTACTTTATATTTTCATTGCAACTGTCTGTAAAAAGTCTCTTCCCATGCATATGAACTTTCCCACCATCTCCATTACCAGCTTGGAGAATACGGGCATCCTAAGGCAATGTAGAAATTGCATAGTGTTTATTGACAACCAGTTAATTCTCAAACAAGCCGATATGGTTTGAGAGATGTTTTTATACAATTTTACTGGAAGCAAAGCTGTCGCATGAAAGCACTCCTGATGTCAGTAAGGTTGTCAGTAATACACAAACTGTACCCTTCACACACAATTCAAAGCAGACACATAGACCCATCTTTGCTGAGGCACTTAAATGTAACCTTCATAAACCCCAGAGACCTCCTAGACAAAGTACACATAACAAAAACCCTCAGTGGCCCGGAATGCACTCTTTCAAAAATAACACCCACATCAACACACGCAGGCACATTTCATGGAGCATCTACTTCTAACCCCATAAGACAAGCCACCAAACAATCCAACATTCTGGTCATTGGAGACTCCATTGTGAGACACACTGATTTTCCTGTCACCAGGCTGAGTAAGCCGAAAGTCGCAGTTAGTTGTTTATCAGGGGCCAAGATCTGCCACATTACACATGCACTCAGGTCATTGGACCACAAATCTAGCTATATGAAGAGCGACATCATGGAGTTGTCAAAATACAGTGGATATAAAAAGTTTACACACCCCTGTTAAAATCCCAGGTTTTTGTGATATAAAAAAATAAGACCATAGTAAATCATTTCAAATGTTTTCCCACCTTTAATGTGGCCTATAACCTGCACAATTCAGTTGAAAAGCAAACAAATTTGTTAGGGGAAAAATATAAAAAAACGTACAATACACTGGTTGCATAAGTGTGCACACCCCTAAACTAATACTTTGTTGTTTGTGTACACGCTTAAACTTAATACTTTGTTGAAGTACCTTTTGATTTAATTACAACATTCGGTCTTCTTGGGTACACACCTGCCATCAATTAAAGAGACTCTGATTAACCCCAAATAAACTTCAGCTGTCCTAGTAGGATTTTCCTGACATTAACTCAGTTACCTGCTACAGCAAAAGCCATGGTTCGCAGAGAGCTTACAAAGCATCAAAGGGGTCACATTGTTGAAAGGTATCACTCAGGAGAAGGGTACAAAAGAATTTCACAGCATTGCATATACCATGGAACACAGTGAAGACAGTCATCAGAAAGTGGAGATAATATGGGACAACAGTGACGTTGCAAAGAACTAGACGTCCCTCCATAATTGATGAAAAGACAAAACGAAAACTGGTCAGGGAGGCTGCCAAGAGACTTACAGCAGCACTGAAGGAGCTGCAGGAATTTCCGGCAAGTACTCGTGCATTGCATGTGACAGCAATCTCCTGTATTCTCCATATGTCTGGACTATGGGGTAGGGTTGCAAGTCGGAAGCCTTTTCATGCACAGAAAAACATCCAGGCCCGGCTAAAATTTCCAAAACAATACATCAGGTCTTCCAAAAGCATGTGGGAAAATGTGTTATGGTCTGATGAGACCAAGGTTGAACTTTTTGGCCGCAATTCCAAAAGGTTTGTTTGCTGCAAAAACAACATTTCACATCACCAAAAGAACACCATCCCCATAGTGAAGCATGGTGGTAGCGGCATCATGCTTTGGTTTTTTTTTTCTTCAGCTGGAACTGGAGCTTTAGTCAAGGTGGAGGGAATTATGAACAGTTCCAAATACCAGTCACTTTTGGTCCAAAACCTTCAGGCGTCTGCTAGAAAGCTGAAGATGAAGAGGAATTTCACCTTTCAACTTGACAATGACCCCAGCATATATCCAGATCAACAAAGAATGGCTTCACCAGAAGAAAATTAAAGTTTTGGAATGGTCTAGCACGAGCCTAGACCTAAACCCAATAGAAAATCTGTGGGGTGACCTGAAGCCTGAAGAGGGCTGTGCACAAGAGATACCCTCGCAATCTGACAGGTTTGAAGCATTTTTGCCAGGAAGAATGCACAAATATTGCCAAGTCAAGATGTGCCATGCTCATAGACTCCTACCGAAGATAACTGAACGCTGCAATTAAATCAAAAGGTGCTTCAACAAATTATTAGTTTAAGGGTGTGCACACTTATGCAACCAGCGTATTCTACGTTTTTTTATTTTTTATAATTTTCCCCTAACAGATTTGTTTGTTTTTCAATTGAATTGTACAGGTTATAGGCCACATTAAAGGTGGGAAAAGTTTTGAAATGATTTATTGTGGTCTCATTTTTTTATATCACAAAAACCTGGCATTTTAACAGGAGTGTGTAAACTTTTTGTATCCACTGTATGTGTCCCAGGCTGTTATGAGCCTAGCATTAAGCAGCATTTTACTTTGTCCAAGGGTGATACCACAATACAGATAAAAGATTAATGACTTTAATAATTAGCTTAGTGTCTTTCTAAAGAGGCGCAGTGTTTATCAGCATGGAAGGAGATGGTCAGCAGGTCACACTGGCTTGCCAGGGATTGTCTGCACCTCTCCCCTCTAGGTTTTCGAATGTTAGCTCAAACATTGTCCTTCCCAATAGTGCCTTTTTTAATTAATGCCAAACTGAAAATACTTCCAGCATACCAGATCAAAACCAAGAAAATCTAAAGGTGTTACTGCGCAATGCTAATAGTCTAAGCAAAAAACTCCACTCCCTAGAAGCTCTGTTCACCCTAGAAAATAGTGACATCTGTGCCGTCACTGAGACATGGTTTAAAGCCGCAGAGAGCACACCAACAGTGCAAGGTTATATCCACACATTTAGACCAGCTACTACACAGACATTGACTAAAGGTGGAGATGTCTTGATTTACATAAAAAAATAAATATACCTCAAGACTAGTCAAACAGGACAATGCACTTGAGCTTCTCCACGTTCAAATCACAATAGGCAAAATCCTGTACCACTTCCTTGCAAGGTATAGGTTCCCCTCTATGACCCAGGAAACCCATACCACGTATTTAAACTTTTTGGAAGCTCTCACCATCCAACCCAATACCATATTCATGGGTGACTTTATTTGCCCCACTGTTAGCAGGGAATCACATATGACACCAATGTACAGGCACAGAGATTCCTCGATTTTGTAAACACAGACTCCCTGGACCAGATTGTCATTACAGCAGCCAAGGGTGCAACCATACTGGATCTGGTCCTCAATAATATAGAAGAGTGCTGCACACTCCCCAGTGTAATGCCTTCTCTGGTAAAGTCTGACCACAAAATGGTCCCCTTTGAAGTAAAAATAAAACTTGGAACCGCATCTAGTCCTGGAATATTCATGAACTACTCTAAGGCTAACTTTATAGTATTAAGTGATAACCTGGCAAAATTTCAAGTCCCAATAAACCCTGAGAACACTGCTGCCTATGCAAAACTGAGGCAGCTGTATCCACCACAAAGAAGTACAGAACTATAAAAAAAAAAAAAAAAAAAAAAAAACAAGCCATCTTGATGGAATCACATCATCAGTAGTCTGTATGGCAGAAGGAAGAAAATTATGGCAAAAATTAGGAGGTGCAGCACCCAGCAGGATAAAAGCACTCTCATCAAACTAAACAAACAGTTCAGAGGGCAAATAAAGTTTACCCAAGCCAAATTTGAGGTAAATTTGGCCTCTCAGGCCAAGGACAACCACAAAGCATTCTTTAGCTATGTCTGCAATCTTAAAGGCAATACACAGTTGTGTGCAGATCTCATTGTTAATAGAGCCACCTATACTGAACCAGGAGATTTAGCAAACTTACTGGCCAACAAATTCCACAAACTTTACCCCTCAACCTTCCCTCAGGAATACCATCAGATATAACTCTTCTTGCCATCACTAGGGGACATGTCCTTAGTGCTCTCTCTAAGGCCAAGAACACTACATCAATGGGCCCAGACAGTGTTCCAGGATACCTTCTAAATAGCATGAAACATGACTTGACAGGCCTTCTGAAATTGCCATTTACCTGTTGCCTCCAAACAAGCTTCATGCCTCATGAATGGAGAGCAGCAGTAGTCATCCCTCTGCATAAAGGTTTCCCAGCTACAGACCCAAAAGTCTAACTAGTCTCATATGCAAAACCATGTAAAGAATTAGCATGGAAATAATCAGTAATGACATAGGAAACCTCCAGACACTGGACCCAACCCAGTTTGGTTTCATCAAGGGCAGGTCATGCTTACTTAACCTGGTGGGCTTCTTTGAAAAAGTCATCAAAGCAATGGATGGGGGCAAAATGGTTCACACTGCCTACCTTGATCTGGCCAATATCCCACTCTGGCATTGTTGGCAAACTCAAGAGGTTAAGCACAAACCCTTATGTCACCCTATGGATAGCTAGCTAGCTCAGAGAAAGGACCCAGGAAGTTAGAATTGGGGAGTCCACCTCTACAAAGAGGCCAGTCATGAGTGGAGTCCCTGGGAGATCAGTCCTAGGACTGCTCCTTTTTGGTCTTTACTTCTCAGAAATCAAGGCCAATGTGAGTGGTCCTGGGCTGACTATGGTTGCAGATGATTGCAAATTAGGAGCTGTCATTGAATCCCCCACTGACACAAATGTTCTTCAGGAAGGGCTGACACAGACAAATAACTGGCGTCAGAGCCATGAACTAAAACTAAATGTCAAGAAGTGCATACTAGTCTCCTTTGGGAAGTCACCCACCCCTGGTAACTATCATATTGACAACACACCTCTAAGAATTAACCTAGTAGTTAGAGATTTTGGGACACACATTGACAGTAATCTAGCCTTTGGCCATCACATGTCTAGTAGTGAGGAAAAGATTCTGTGTTGTGCAACTTGTAAACAAAGGTATGGAAGTTATTGTTCCACTGTATTCGGCATTCATCAGACCTGTCAGCCCATTGGTATATACCTAACTAGGCATATCCAACAACTGGAACATCCACAGGGGTTCCTCACTAAAAGGATTCAGGAGGGGTAAGTAACATGTCCTATGCAGACCTTCTCAAGGCCCTGTCAGTGTATTGAGTTTCCTACAGGCAGTTGAGGGGAGGTCTATGCTTAGCATACAGGGCATTGTCAGACCTCACTCTGATGAACCTCCTGCATTTCTACAAAACTAACACCACCAGATTTACCTGTTGAAAAGAATTAAACCTTGCCTGTGATATAAATAGGACCTGCTAGACTGGAGAGTCAGGTATGTATCCCAGAGACTACCCCTTCTCTCGAACCGGCTTCCCCATCCATGTAAAGCAGAGTTCCTCCCTAACCTAATTCAAGTGTAACTTGGACAATTGGATAGGGAACAGGAAAATCATCCCTCGTTTGGCACCTGTGTCTCTCTAATAGACACTAGCAGACTGTAAATGGTTCATCTCTGAGGCCCCTGCTTGTAAATGTTTCACCTCCCAAGCCCCTTCTTACATGTGTCAAGGGTACCAGAACTTGTTAGAGATTTCGGATGCATGGCTATGTTTTAAAAAGGCCCTTGTGGTCATTAGCTTAGTAAACATCTATGAACCTATGAAGGCCACAGGCTGTATTGTTTTAGAAGCAATTTTTCTTTGATGTACTGTTGGCACAGTGTACTGAAGGCTGTCTTATCCAACCCTGCAGGCACCAAAAGGAACACAGCACAGTTGGTGTTTTAGACCCAAATGAGATAAACAAGGAGAGACTGCATCTTACCAAATTTGTTCGTTTGACGGTCTGTGGTACAACACAATTTTTATATGGTAATACTTAATTTACAAAGAAAATGGAACAGTCTAGCAAGTCCTTTAAATAGTGATCTGTTTCTGTGTCACATATGAGTATGGATATTTCAGTATTTCACATAGATGTTCATCATCAGGTCACTGTTGCAGTATTGCTGACTTATGGGCATGTCCTGCCCAGAATACCATACATCTGACAAAAGCTTAGGCACCTTCCTGTCATGCCATACATCCTACCTATGACCTGTGCATAAGACTACATGCTGATACTGAAGGGATGTACAAATATGAAAGTTTTTCAGAGCTTTCTTTTTTGCTCCAGTTGGTGAAGTAAGACTGTGTCTGAGTTGTGGTGTGGCAGCTGTATGGTTTGTTCTAGCTACATTTTTTGTCGGCAGCTACATATCCTGTTGGGGACTCTTCCTCTTTTCCTTGTTTTTATTGTGAAACATACTATTTTGTATTGTGAAACATACTGTTTCATAGGTAGGTACTAGGCTATTGGCCCTAGGGCCTATATAAGCCTAGCCAAAAGGTACCCTGGCTTTCCGCCACCCAAGAAAATTATTTTCCTGTGCCACTGTCGAACAGAGCCACAGAAGTGATCCCCAGGGTGAATTTCCTATTTCCCATCCAATCATCAAGATTTTTCTTATAGAGTGCTAATGAGGAGCTTTGTTTGATATAGATAGGTAGTTTGTGCCAGAGTATGGAAAGTCTCTGGGACAGGAATCTATCCCGCCAGCATGTTCTGTTTATTGTGGTGACAAGGTTTAGGTCCCTAGAGCATGCTATGTTTTTTAACTGTATAATGCAAATAATACTTAATGTGGAGCTTTTCTCCCCGTGCCTCCGCTGAAAATGGACCTGTGTCCAGTTGGACTCTCCCGGTCAACAAATGTAAATAAATAATAAATAAATAAATAAATGTAGCTCAGAGGGATTGGGATTTCTTTAAGTGGAGCATGTCCAACACCTCTGGGTTTGACATAGCTTTGTATGTTAGGCAGAAATCGCCTCTGAGTAGGCGATATGCAACGGAGTAAAGCTGGATATTTTTGAGACAGTCTGCATAGGACATCTGTTTGAGGCCGGTAATCCTCTTTGTGAGGTATTTCTATGGTCTTTCCAGTTGTTGTAGATGTCTTGTGAGGTACATACCAAAAGGGTATTTGTACTCTATAATGGGTCTAATAAGTGACGAGTAGAGGGGAACAGTGACCTCTTTTTTCCTGGATGAGAAACCTTTTGTGATGAGGTGTGCCACGTAGAAGGATTTCCTGACTACTATGGCAGTGTGATTATCAAAGGAGAGACTACTGTCCACCTGTGTCCCAAGGTCTCTTATCACACTTTCAGTGTTAAGTTTACTACTGCCTGTGTGCTAGTTCATGGGTACAGAGTTTTTACCAAAGGGGATGACAATGCACTTTTTGGCATTGAGCTTGAGGCCATGGCATTGACACCAGGCATCTGTCTCAGTGAGGCCCTTTTGTAGGATGTCCACATCGTTAGGAGTTTCAATTATGGCTCCTAGTTTGCAGTCATCTGCGAACTTCATTAGCCAAAGACCGTCTGTGTTAGCCTGTACTTCAGAGAAGTAGATACCAAACAGGAGGGGACCCAGGACTGAACCCTATGGTACTTCACTTGTCACTGGTCTGAAGTCGGATTTGGAGTCTGCTACTTTCACAGTGTGGGTTCTGTCAGTGAGCCAGTTGGCAGCCCATCTTATGACATAGGGATTTATACCTAGTTTAGTGAGTTTATCTATAATTCCAGAGTGGGGGATGGTGTCGAAAGCCTTGGCAAGATCTGGATAGGCTGTGTGAACCACCTTACCCTCGTCTATGGCTTTGGTGACTGCTTCAAAGAAGTCTGTCAGTTTTAGGAGACATGATCTGCCTTTTACAGACCTGAACTGGGTGGGGTCCAGAGTTTGGAGATTACCAGTGTCTTTGTTTATAAGTTCCATGATGATATGTTCATGACCTTCCAGACCAGGCTCGTCAGGCTAATGGGGTGGTAGTTACCGGGGTCCGTGGTGGCTACCCCTTTGTGGAGTGGGATAACCATTGCTGTGCGCCATTCAGTGGGCACAAAGCCTGAGGTGAGGCTATGATTGAACATGGTACTTAGGTGGGGTGCCAGTTCGCTCTGTAGTTCATGTAGAATGCAGCCTGGGATGTTGTCAGGTCCCATGGACGCTGTGTTCTTGGCTTTGGAGAGTGTGGTTTTTACCTGTGCAGCCGGGATTACAGGAACTTTGCATTCTTCTGGTATAGAGATGAGCCCTTTAGGGGGTGAGAGAGGGGTAAAGTTAGCACTGAATCTATCTGCCAGGATGTTGGCAATATCAGTTGGTTTTGCATATTTAGTGCCATTGTGCTGCAACTCAGAGCAGGTCTGAGTGTTGCCATTGAGATTCTTGACATAGCTATAGAATGCTTTGTGGTTGTCTTTAGTCAGTGGCAATTTTGTTTTCATAACTAGCTTTGGAGGATTTTATGAGGGATCTCAGCTTCTTACTAAGGCTGACCAGGGAGTTCCTCCAATCATGGGATTTTACTCTTTTTTGCAACAATTTCTTTCTTCTGTTGTAGAGTTTGTTTATGGCAGAGGACCACCAGATTGGCTTCATTTTTTTCGAGGATAGCATTTTAGTTCTGTTAGGGATAGCACGATCCATGCACTCGTCTAAGTGCTTATAAAGTGCAATTGTGTAGGATTCGGCAGTTGTACCTCTATTGTCCATCTGCATGGGTGTCGTGAAGTTTGCCACTTCTGTCTTAAGAAGCGTGAAGTTGGCCTTGGAGAAATTTTTTATGGTAGTTTCCCTAATGGGGGGTGGGGGCAGGATGTGGATGTCTTGGGTGATTAGCTTGTGGTCGGATCTGACCAATGAGAAATTGACCTTTGGTGTGGAACACTGGTCACCAGGTCTGGGATATTGCTGCCCCTGGTGGGGATGTGGATAAGTTGATCCAAAGCATTGGAATTTATGAATTCCAGAAAACGTTGAGCAAAAGAGTTGGTACATGAGTAGTTTTCCCAGTTAATGGTGGGGTAGTTGAAATCGCCCATTTTTAGGGTGTTGGGTTGTACCCTAATATTTTCCAGTATATCTAGAAATGAGAAGCAGGAATCCTGGGGCATGGTTTGGGATCTGTAGCAAGCTACAATTTGGATTGCGGTCTTGCCCAGAGTTAGTTGCACTTGGATAATCTCTGATGCATCATGCTGAGCAACTAGCCTAGAGGTGTGGGTATCCTTAATAAATATGGACACGCCTCTGCCTTTAGTGTTTCGGTCCAGGTTAGGTGGCCGAAAGGTGTGGTATGAATTATAGCTTGGTAATGCAGGGGTGCTCCCTGGAGCCTTGAACCAGGTCTTTGACACTGCAAAGATGTCGATGTTCTCCATTTTAAGGAGTGCCTCGAGTGAGTGCATTTTGAGGTTTAGACTTCTAGCATTAAGTAGCATTACTCTCAGATTTTGCTTGCTTGTACCTGATGTTCATCGTGTTTCACTGTTGCAGTCATTACACTTGGGTTATCCTGCTGGCAGGCTACCCGCAGTCGGCCTGAATTCCAAAGTCCTGGTCCGGCATCGGTTGCTGTCGCCTCTTATCTGACGTCAGTGCGCCAGGTGTATAAAAGATGCAGCCGACGCCATTTTCTTCAGTCTTTCTTGCCGCGCGGTGCCCGAAGCAAAAGCAGTTCGCAAGTGCCGGTTGGCCGACTCCTGAGATTTTCAAAATCGAATTTCAGATCCGAAGTCTTCAATAAAGCTAAGTACCTCGTTGGGGAAACTTTTTTCTTGCTCCAGACCGATGTCAGAAAAAGTTAACAATTGTATTTCTTGTGGGAAGCAAATACCTCATAAGGATTTTCATTCTTACTGTATTCCTTGCCTAGGCCCTGACCACGACGTTGCTAGCTGTCGGTTTTGTGCTAGATTTAACCAAAGCATTATTAAGTGTCGGTACGATTTTGCTTTTCATTACTTTGGCCGAAGGTTTAATTATATAATGCCGTCGGAACAGCCGATGACCAGAGTTTATAAAAAGCGCAAGGAAAAGGACAGGCATCCGAGGTCCAAAACCGACGATGAGGCCTCCGCTAGGCCAGTCGCCGGTTCTCAGTGAGGCGCTTTCGCAGCCCCTGATGCCCGCTACCTCAGAGCCCCAGGCCGCTTCCGACTCCCACGTGGAGACAACTAGGCCTCTGGATACTCAAGGTATTGGACCTTCGGAAACTATTCCCTCAGATGGGTCCAGAGCCGCTGAGCAGGCATCGGCTTCTGAGGGTGTTTTCAGACCTACACAGTTATATGTCAAGCCAACCTCAGCTTCCAAGGCAAAGACTAAAACAGCTTCAAAGACAAAGAAACAAGTACAGCATTCTCCTGGACAGACTTCCATGCCTAAGAAACAGATGCTTAAAATGGCCGAAGACCTAATTACTTTGATCAGGGGTTCCCATCCCCCTCCTGATAAGAGGCCTAGGCAAGACACAGAATATGATTCTTCTGATCAGGTTTGCATTTCCTCTGACTCCTCTTCAGAACAGGGATACTCTCTTCCTCCCTATGAGGATTCTGATGCTAAAGAATCTATTCCTTCCGCTTCTCCTCCTGAGGATTATTCTTTTGGGGAAACCCTGCATACCATGAGGGAGCATTTTCACTGGGAGAGCCAAGATTACTCAGAATCTAAGAAAAGGCTCAGAGACTTTCTTCTACTGCCTCAGCACAGACCTCTTGCTATTCCACCTGTTCTAGAAATTGTAGATGATGTATTTTCAGAGTCCGGCTTGTCTCCTGACTCTACCCCCTGCACCTGTTAAGACAGACAGATACTACAGGGTTCCAGATTCTCATAAATTTCTATATAAAAACCCTGCTGCTGACCCAGAAACTATATCTCAGGGTCCCAGAGGGGTCAAGGCTTCCACTGCAAAAAGCCCTGTCCCCTCGGATAGGGATTCTAGGGCACTGGACAGATGGGGCGAAAAAGTTTACACTTCTGCTACCTTGGCTGTAAGGGCTTTAAATTGTCAGTTTCATATGCTTAAATATCAGCAATACTTAATGTCACTGCTAAAACAGAAAATGTTGTCAAATTCTGAATGTTCTGAAAACAAGGAAATGCAGGATTTATTGCATGCAGCTGAACAAGTGGGAAAGCATACTTTGCAATGTGGTTTTGATTCACTGGAGGCCTCTTGCAGGGCCGCTGTTACAGGTTCTGTCATTAGAAGGCATGCTTGGTTAACGGAACAGAATTTGCCTGATCATGTTAAAGCAAAATTATTGGATGCTCCATTACAGCATGATACTTTGTTTGGTGTGAAGGCAGAAGAGGTGTTGAAGAAAATGGAGGATAAAGCGAAATCTATGCAGACAGTAAAGGATTTCTTACAGGTACAGCCACCCAGATTTAGCAGGAACTGGCCCACTAAGAATTGGTCCTTTCCAGTGTCAGACAGGCCACAAAGAGGCAGATATGGATGCCCTAGAGGCAGAACCCAGCCCCAAGGCTCATACAGGCCCAAACAATGGGGTGATTCTACCTCCAAAAGAGGAGAAGACAAATCACAGCCATATAGGAAACAGTCCCAATGACTTTCCTCTGCCAGTGCCAAGCACTTATCTTTTGGCAGCACCCTTAGGGGGAAATCTAGCACTTTTTTCACAAAATTGGCACATGATCACCCATTACAAGTGGGTCTTAAATATAGTCTCTCAGGGCTACAGGTTCCACTTTCACACCCTTCCAAAGGCAAAAGGTATGCCAGACCTGCCACACAATCAATGGGCAGAGGCACAAAAGCAAGTTTCATCTCTCATGGCCATGAGGGCTATTCAGAGAGTACCACAGCAAGAGCAGGGACAAGGATTTTACTCAAGACTTTTCTTAGTACCCAGAAAGGACAAAGCCTGGAGACCAATACTGGACCTGTCTATTCTAAACACTTTTCTGGACGTTCCAAAATTCAAAATGTTGACTCTACAGCAGCTTCTGCCCATGCTGGGCAAGAAGGCTTGGCTTGTAACTTTAGACCTCAAAGAGGCATACCTGCATGTCCCAATCAGACAATCTTGCAGAAGATACCTCAGATTCATAGCTGGCTCAATGCATTACCAATTCCTTGCATTGCCCTTTGGCTTATCTACTGCACCCAGGGTCTTCACAAAATGCCTAGCACCAATAATTGTATTTTGCAGGCAAAGAGGAATTCAAATATATCCCTACTTGGACGACTGCCTTATTCAAGCAGAGAACAAAGACATTCTACTGAAGCATCTGGCGTTTGTAAAAAGATTACTAATTTGCCTGGGGTACACAGTAAATGAAAAGAAATCAAAACTAGTACCCTCTCAAGAGATAATATTCCTGGGTGCAAGCTTAAATACAACTGCCCAGATGGCTTATCTCACTCCAGACAAACAAAGGCAACTGACGTCTTACTTCGAAAAGATGGCAACAAAGACCCAGTTATCTGCAAGAAAAATTCTGCAGGCTTTGGGCTTCATGGCATCCTGCATTCTGCTAATTCCATATGCAAGACTGCATATGAGGAAGCTACAATGGTACCTAAAAAGTGTTTGGACTCAACATTGCCACAGCCTGGAAACATTAATTACCCTCATTCCCTGCCTGCAACAGGAGTTTTGATGGTGGGCACAGGCCTGTCACCACAACAAGGGACAGCCATTCACTTTACCCACAGCCAGGCAGACACTAACAACAGATGCATCAGATTAGGCCTGGGGAGTACACATGGCAGGAAAATGTATTCAGGACACATGGTCCTCAAGCCAAATGCATCTTCATATCAATAAAAAAGAGATGCTAGCTTAACAGAATGCCTTGACAGCCTTCAAGGATCTACTTCATCCAGGACAACTGCTGATAAAGACGGACAATACTACAGTCATGTGGTACATAAACAAGCAGGGAGGCACACATTCTTACCCCCTCTGCAGACAAGCCATGATTTTGTGGAACACAGCATTGACTTATCAAGTACACCTGCAAGCACAATTCCTGCCAGGAGATACAAATACTCTGGCAGACAAACTAAGCAGAAACATCATGGATCCTCACGAGTGGAAACTGGATCCACAAATCTTCAGCATGATAAAAAGGAAATGGGGATGCCCAGACATAGATCTATTTGCCTCCCCTCACAACTGCCAACTACAGAGAAAAAAAAGGCACTATAGGGGTGGCAAGAGCCTTAGCCAGTATCCGGAATCCCAAGGGTGACAGGTGCAGGCCATCTCTGGCAAAGCATCATGGTCTGTCGATCATGTCATCCCGGGCAGACAGATACTGGATCCCCTTTGAATGACACCAGAAGCTTAGCCAATTGTTGAAGTCAGTCATTTTGCCCTTGCACTGTGTTACCATTCTGGGTGATGGCAAGATGTTACTCAGGACTAGGGTGATACCTGCCTGGGCTGGAAAATCAGAGAGCTCCTCTGTGTCTCTTTTCATGTAGTCCAGGGAGGTACATCTCAGGTCATTCGCATCAACATGGACAATGACAGAGTCATATTTGTACTTGTTGTGGAGTGACCTGAGTGCATGCATTATGTGATGGATCCTAGCACCTGACAGGCAGTTGACAGTAACTTTCTCCTTGTTTAGCCTGGTGAGTGGAACATCAGTGTGCCTGACTATAGCGTCACCTATAGCTAGAGTGTTGGGTACGTTGTTATGCCTTATGGGCTATGGTTGAGTGGCACAATGAGTTTGCAGGCTTTGTGTCATTTGGGTTGTGTTGGGGGGGGGTGGAGGTTGCGTGCGTTTCTGCTTTGGAGGGTTCTCTTGTTTGGGAAGATTTTTGAGAGCCTCCGTGAATGTAAGTGTGTGTGTTTTATGTTTCTATGTGTGTGTTTTGGTGGTGTAGGTTTTGAGGGACTATGTGATGAGTGTGGTGTGGTGCAAGTGTTTATCTTCTCCTCTTGACTGTCTAGTCCAGTCCTGGGAGAAGAGAGTTTTGCTTCCAGTTCAGCTATATAAGTACATCTCTTACAGGTTGTAGTGTTGGGTGGTAAGAGGAGAGGGTTATATGTGTACATGTGGCAATTGTTGCATTGCCCCAAGATGCCCAGATTCATCAGGTTAGACAGGAGAAAACACTGGGAGCTGACCCTTAGACATGTCTGGATAGGTGCTTATTTATTAAGTACTAAAAACTGTTTTCCTCTAGATAAGTGGGGAAAGTTGAGTGCTGTAGTAATTAGTAGCTTATTTAGTGCTTACAACGAGTTCTGTCATCTAAGCGAGAGAAGTAAAACTGTAGCTCAACAGATTCCATGCAAGGATAAGCATTCCAAGTGTGTGTTTAGTCAGGGACCTGAAGCTAATTATAAAGTGTGTACAGTTTGTCGGTCTTTTGTACACAAGACTGTACATTGTCATTTGTAATCTCGTAAGCTGTGAATTGAAAACAAATGCTTACAAGCTTTGGTGTGTGCTAGAATGGCCCCAAGTCATCTGCACAGATATCTCTCATTAGCCTAGAAAATGTCTAAGTCAAACAAGGTGCAAATCTACCTGCTTCTTTCATTCAGTTGGAGTCAGATGTTTTCATTAAGATGAAATGAAAATTATATACTTTATGTAACTTGTTATGTGGAGCTTTTCTCCCCGGGCCTCCACTGAAAACAGGCTCTCGAGCCCAGTGGACCTCCCCGGTCACCAAACTGGAATAAATAAATAATGGTGGATCAGCCTGCAGACTGTCTGACTGCTGTGTCTTTTCCTACTGTCAAGATCTCTGAGGAGGTCAGCAAGGTGCCGACTTGATGGCCGATAAAGCCATGAAGGGAGAACCCATGCTGATTCTTTCTGAGGATACTATGTGGATTCATCAGGTTTTTGCAGAATCACCAGGGATCCTTATGGAAGTACATCCAGGTCAACTGTATCCCATACCATACAAGAAACACACTAAAAATCACACCTAAAAAAAAAAAAAAAAAAAAAAAAAAAAAAAGGGGGGGGGGGGGAACAAATGTCTCCTCTCCTGTTAACCCTACCCATAGGGATCCTCAGCAGGAGTGGTTTAACTTTTAAAGCCCTTATGTCATTACAGCCTTTTCAATTTTATTATCCCACAATTTCTACTCCTAACAAAAGAAAAAGATAGATCTTCTTCATAAAAACTGTCTTCAGAACCTGAATCTGAATCTTTGGATTCCACCTTTGGATTCATTCATCCCCAGGCTTAGAAACAGATGATACCTTGTCTCCAGATTCTCTTCTGGAACAGCTTTCCTTTAGTGGTACCATCCGCAAAATGTTGCAGCACTTTAACTGGGAGGGCAAATGGAACCCAGAAATACAGAAAAGATATTATGACTTATTGCATATGGACAATCCAAAACCCTGTGCTGTTGCTTCTATTTTAGATGTGCAAGAAAACACCTCTTCATCAGCTTCTCTAGTACCAGAATCCCATACTCCTGTGCATAAGGATCCAGACAGGCTCTGTAAAGTACCTGACACCTGTAAGTATTTGTAGAGAAGTCTTTAATCTCACCCAGCAGTTATTTCTGTTGAGTCTGATAATATCTTCCAAACTTCTGACCTCCTCCAATACCTTACCAAATAACAAAGATAGGACCATGGATAGGTATGGAAAGAAGATTTACACTTGTACAGCCTTGTCTTTATGCCATTAATTACCAGACTCACATGACCATTTACATGCTTTCTGTTTTTGACAACATGGCAAAATTAAGTTCAAGCATCCATGACTGACCTGAAGGCTGCTTTACATAATTTAATTTATTCTGCTACACAGTTACAAGGCATTCCATCAAGTGTAGGTATCATGCTGCTGATGCCTCCTCTAGAGCAGCTGTCACAAGTTCAGGCCTAAAAAGATATTCCTGGTTTCATCTCCAGTCTTTACCTGATGATGATAAGGCCAACCTTCTAGATGTTCCTATAGACAAGGATAACTTGTTTGAACCCTCTCCTGTTAAAATGTTCAAAAATCCTGGGGGAAAGATAATGCAAGGTTTTAAATAGCTTTTGCTCTTCCCATTCCTAAGTTCCAGAGGAACTACCTTACAGGTCTGTCCCCTTTTTCTACAGAGCCCAAAACCTCCTCAACAGAATGGTAATAAGTTTTCTAAAAAGAAACAGTAAGACAATTTAAAGTGTGATTTCAGTAGTCCGAGAGATAACCAAAAACCAGAAGAAAAAGGCACACGCAAAATGTCACCCCAGGAAGCCAACCAAATGTAGACCACATTCTTTTATTTAAAAAAAACAATAAGTCAGCTAAGCGCTTTTATCCTATATTGATAACAAGGACTTCATCAGAACCCCAAGGGATCCTTCTCAGACAGAAATTGCATTTTTTTTACTGTTCTTTCCATCCCAGTCTTCTCCCCTCCCCTCCTCCCCAACCTTTCTGGAATACTTTCTCATTAGCTTCCCCTTTGGAGAGTGATAACATCTAATACAGACTATAATAGAAAGCTCTCCATTACTTTCAAGAATTCCTCAGGTCCCTCTAATCCTGCAACACCTAGTCCTTCCCTCTCTGATTGATCCGTTTCCTTGGGGGATTATAGAACCTGTTTCTTTCCATGAAGAATGAAAAAGATTTTGCTTCAGGCCTTTTGTCACTTGGAAAAGAGAAGAGAATGAGCATGGAAACCAATTCTGGACTTATCCACACTGACAACATTTCAAAAAGTCCCAAAGTTCAAGTCTTTTTCCTTTGATCTTACCTCAGGCTTTCTTTGTTACCATGGATATGAAGAATACATGGCCTCATATTTCTGTTCTTTCAAACCACAGAAGATTCGTAAGATTCTTTGCCTTGGGTTATTTCTTTCAATTTACTTCTCTGCCTTTTGAACTTTCTAAAGTGCTAAGAATTTTCACAAAGTGCCTAGCTCCTGTCATAGCCTTCTGCAGGCTCAACATTATCTGTATATGATGTTCTTTATAGCAGAATGTCCAGCCAGCAAACAAAGCCTTATCTCTTTGCTGACACCATACATCAGATGTATGTTCTATGTCCAAGGAGTAAGGAACATAAGTGACATATAAGTGTCTAATCCTCAGAACTTCTTTGCTCCCAGTCTGAACGCTTTCTTTTGAATTTGGTCTACAGGTTGTTCACCAAGATGATTCAGCTACTGAGCCATGACAAGATAAGTACAGTTCTAGGGTCTTACCTTTCCCTTTTTTTTTTTTTTTTAATTTCCTTTTGTCGCTGTATCTTTGTTAAGATTGAAGGGTTGGGTGGGTGGCCTAATAGTTAAGGTGTTTGCCTTACAAACACAAGGTGCAGGGATTGAGTCTCACAAGGGATTATTGGCTAGGCTTAAAATGGCTCGCAAGGGCAGTTAGCTTAGTACTAATCTATGAACCTATGAACATCCAGTAAGGGAAAATGTGAATGTGGAAGGCAGATTCCCTATAAAGATAGACACAACAAGTGCCTTTTATTTTGGGCCATTTTCATGACCATACCCACTTGTTCAAATATTTGTTCCAAAGACCCTTTGCATTTGTCTGTCGTCCCTTTCTGTATATTTGGAGAATCACATTTGATGCTTTCGGCTCAGGGTTGCTCACTCCAATGTTCAGTTGTCGCTTAAATCAAAGCCTGTAAAGGTGCACATTGAATCTGCTGCTGTGCAGCGTCCTCCGGATGTCTCCATTGGGTTGCATGAAGGATCTGAGGACAGTCCAGTGCTGGCATCAGTTCCTTCTGCTTCAACCCACTTGTAGGCCGACGCAGGACTGCCTTCTCACACATCCACTGAAGCTGTGCCTATGTCTACTACTGACATGGAGGGGTAACTACGGCTGATTATATCAGTTGGGTCTAGGGGAAGAAGTCCATGATACTGTTGTTGAGTCTAGGTAGTGATCTGAGCCTCCTTGATTTGTTAGGGCTGATGTTCCCCTGAAAAAAGAAGCAGACGACCAAGCATGTCACTCCTGTGGCAAAGGGTCCTCAAAAGGAATGGCAATAATTTCACACAGGGTTTTTTTAATGCCCTTATGACTTTAGGGGGAACCACAGCTGATTATATCAGAGGGGTGTAGGGGGATTCTCCAGATACTGGCTAGGGAGGAATTCCCTGGTGCTGTTATTGAGTCTAGACAGTGATCTGAGCCTCTTAGGTTTGTTAGGGCTGATGCTTCCCTGAAAAAGAAACAGAAGACCAGACGTGGCTCCTGTGGCCCAGGAACTTCACAAGGAATGGCAGGATTTCACACAAGGTCTTTTTAATGCCCTTATCCTTTAAAGCCACCTCAAAGCTTGTCTGTAGATGTTCATCGTGCATACAGCTGCAGTAATCACAGATGGGTTTTCAGCCGTCAGGCGGTCCCTCGGTCGGCCGAATTCCAAAGTCTTGGTCCGGCGTCGGTTGTCGTCGCTTACTCTTCTGACGTCAGGAAGGCCAGAGTATATAAGACACAGCCGACGCCATGTTCTCCAGTCTTTTTTGCCGCGCGGTGCCCGAAGCAGAAGCAGTTCGCAAGTGCCGGTCGGCCAGCTCCTGATTTACGAAAATATTTGGAACCGAAGTCTACATTAAAGCTAAGTACCCCGTTGGGGAAACTTTTCTTGCCTCAGACCGAAGTCAGAAAAAGTTAATAATTGTATTTCTTGTGGGAAGCAAATACCACATAAGGATTTCCATTCCCTTTGCATACCTTGTTTGGGCCCAGACCACGACGTCTCGGGCTGTCGCTTTTGCGCTACCTTCAATAAACGCACTATCAAGCGTCGGGCGGAGTTCGCCCAACACTTTTTTGGTAGAGCTTTTGACTATAAAATGTCGTCGGACACTCCGACTACCGTTTTATCCAAAAAACGCAAGGAAAAGGACCGACACGCGAGGCCCCGCGGTCTCCACCGACACCACGCCAAAACAGGCTACACGTGGTCCGGTTCTCAGCGAGACGCCTTTGCAGTCCCTGACTACTGATGACACTCCTTTGGCGGTGTCTTCTGTACCCGAGACCGCTGGGTCATCGGCCTTTTCCCAGACTACAACCGAAGCCCCGGCTTATGTCGAGCCTACTAATGTGGACAGATCCACCTCCACCCATGGTGTATTTAGGCCTTCATCTTCTTTTTCTATTAAGGCCTTTACTAAATCCAAAGCAGCCAGGCATCACACTAGGCCTGCTGCTCAAGGCCCATCTCCTGGACCCATGCCTAAGAAACAGATGCTTAAAATGGCTGAGGATCTAATAACTCTCATCAGAGGTTCTCAGCCCCTCCTGACAAGAGACCCAGAGTGGAGGAAGAATCCCCTCTTCTGATCAGGGATCCATTTTATCAGAGCATTCTGATGCAGAGGAACACTCTTACTCCCCTTTTGAGGATTCGGATGCAGAACAGTCCATTCCTTCTGTATCCCCCCCTGAGGATTTTTCTTTTGGGGAAACCTTGCACACCTTGAGGGAACACTTCCATTGGGAAGGCCAAGACTTTTCAGATTCCAAGAAAAGACTTAGGGAATTTCTTTGGTTACCTCAGCACAGACCTCTGGCTATACCCCTGTTTTGGAGGTACTGGATGATGTCTATTCGGAGGCTTGTCTTAATCCTGATTCTCTGCCTCCTGCACCAGTAAAGCCTGATAGATATTACAGAGTACCCAGTTCTCACCAATTTCTTTACAAAGGCCATAATGCTGACCCTGAAACCATTTCACAAGGCCCTAAGGGATTAAAGGCCTCCACTGCCAAGAATCCACTTCCTGCAGAAAGGGAATCTAGATCTCTAGAAAGGTGGGGTAAGAAGGTATATACCTCGGCCACCCTAGCCATGAGGGCCTTAAACTGCCAGTTTCATATGATTAAATATCAACAGTTCCTGTTATCACAATTAAAAACAAAATGTCTCAACCTGAACAACCAGATTTAAAAGAGTTACAGGATATGATGCATAGTGCGGAACAAGTGGGTAAACACACCTTACAATGTGGTTATGATGCCCTAGAGGCCTCCAGTAGAGCGGATGCTACAGGATCAGTCATTCGCAGACATGCCTGGCTTAGGGAACAAAATTTGCCTGATCATGTGAAAGCTAAACTTCTTGATGCTCCTTTACAAAAGGATGTACTTTTGGTACTAATGCTGAGGATATACTACGAAAATGGAAGAAAAAGCCAAATCTATGCAAACTGTCAAAGCTTTCTTACAGGTCCAGCCACCACGATTTAGCAGGAATTGGCCTTCAAAAAACTGGTCTTTTCCAGCCACTGACAAGCCCCAAAGAGGTAGATACAGACGCACAAGGGGCAGAGGGCAGTCACAAGGATCATATAGAGGCAGACAATGGCAATCTCCAGCACCAAGAGGTGGTGAAGACAGTGCACAACAATACAGGAAGCAAACCCAATGACTCCCTCATTTCCATGCCAAGCAAGTCTCAGCTGGCAGCACCTTTGGGAGGGAAACTAGCATTATTTGCAAACAATTGGCATATTGTCACAACAGACAAATGGATTCTGGACATTATAAACAGAGGCTACAAATTTCAATTTCACACTCTTCCAAAATGAGAGGCATGCCAAACCTACCACAAAATCAAAGGGTAGAGGCATAACTGCAAATTTCAAAGCTCCTAAACATGAGAGCTATACAAAAGTTACCTACGCACCAACAAGGTCAAGGTTTTTATTCAAGACTCTTCCTGGTACCAAGAAAAGGAACCGACTGGAGACCCATTCTGGACTTATCCATCCTAAACACATTTCTACTCGTACCAAAATTCAAGATGCTCACATTACAGCAACTTCTTCCCATGCTGGGCAAGGAGTTTTGGCTGGTAACATTGGACCTCAAGGAGGCATACCTGCATGTCCCAATCAGACAAAGCTGCAGAGGATACCTCAGATTTCTTGCAGGTTCAATCCACTATCAATTCTCTGCATTGCCCTTTGGCTTATCTACTGTGCCCAGAGTATTCACAAAGTGCCTGGCATCAGTGATTGCCTATTGCAGACTTCAAGGGATACAAATTTACCCTTATCTGGACGACTGCCTGATCCAAGCGGACAGCGAACAAATACTACTGGAACATCTGGCATATGTGACACGGTTACTGCTTTCTCTGGGATACACCATCAACAAGGAGAAATCAAGGCTAACACCATCTCAGAAAATAACCTTCCTGGGTGCCAGCTTGGACACAAACACCCAGATGGCATACCTTACGTCAGAAAAACAAGGGCAATTATCTCAGTACTTCAAAACATAAGCAAAAAGTACCAGGCTTACTGCAAGGAAAATCCTGCAGGCTCTGGGATTCATGGCATCTTGCATTCTTCTAATCCCATGTGCAAAGCTGCATATGAGGAAACTTCAATGGTACCTAAAAAATCTATGGTCTCAACACAGTCACAGCTTGGAAGCAATTATACCAATAATTCCATGTCTGCAAAAGGAATTTCTATGGTGGGCCCAAGCATGTCAAGTAAACACAGGCCTTCCATTCTGCAAGCCTCAAGCAAAACAAGTCATAACCACAGACGCCTCAGATTACGCCTGAGGGGCGCACATGAAGGACAGGTGCATTCAGGGCAGATGGTCCCAAAAGGAAAAGCACCTTCACATCGATCAAAAAGAAATGCTAGCAGTAATAAATGCAATTACAGCTTTCAAGGACTTCCTGCATCCAGGACAATTACTGATAAGAACAGACAACACCACAGTAATGTGGTACATAAACAAACAAGGAGGAACACACTCATACCCCTTGTGCAGACTAGCCATGACTCTTTGGAACTTGGCTCTGGAAAGACAAATCGATCTTCAAGCACAGTACTTGCCAGGACTGGAAAACACACTGGCAGACACTCTGAGCAGGAATATGACAGATCCACACGAATGGAAGCTGCATCCACAGGTGTTTACGGAGATAATCCAAGCGTGGGGGAGGCCAGACATAGATCTTTTTGCCTCCCACAGGAACCATCAATTGAAAAGTTTTGTTCAAGGACCTTCCATCCAAAGGCCTGGAAAGTGGGCGCCTTTCATTCAGTTGGGCAACATGGACAGTTTATGCATTCCCACCTCTGCCTCTTCTGCCCAAGGTGCTTTTGAAAGCAAGAACAGACAAACCGAGGATGATACTGATTGCTCCAGACTGGCCAAGGCAACACTGGTATCCACTCCTGAGGAGCCTAACACATACTCCTCCCTGGTCCCTGCCTCTAATACCTCTTCTGCTGACGCAGAACAGCTACAAAACCCTTCACAGTCAGCTGAAAACACTCAACCTCGCTGCGTGGAAAATTCCTTAACACCACATCAGACTCTACTCTCCAAGGAGGTGCAGGATGTCATTTTGGAGGCCAGAAGACCATCTACAAGAAAAGCTTACTCCGCAAAATGGAAGCGGTTTTGCTGCTGGAATGAGAAAAGAAGACAGAACCCTAGAAAATTGAACTTGCCTCAGGTTTTACAGTACCTAGCTGAACTGCTGAACAGTGGACTTTCATTTTCTTCCATTAAAATACACGCCTCAGCCATTTCTGCAGAATTCAACACGGATCCTCCTTTATTCTCTCACCCTCTCTTACGACAGTTCCTCAGAGGGGCTAAGAATATAAGACCTCCAAGGAAGCAACCAATACCATCCTGGGACCTTAATTACATACTAGAAAAATTAACATTGCCTCCCTTTGAACCTGCTGCCTCAACAGATCTGCAATATTTGTCCTGGAAAACAGCTTTCCTTCTGGCCATCACTTCAGCTTCTAGGGTTTCTGAACTACAGGCCCTCATGGCGGTGCAGCCCTTCCTCATCTTCCATCAGGATAGGGTTTCCCTTCGTACTAATCCATCTTTTATGCCAAATGTGGTATCCAGGGTAGCCTTAAACCAAGCCATACACCTACCTACCTTTTATCCTAACCCTCAAAACAAAGGGGAAAGGCTGCTTCACTCTTTAGACATCCATAGGCAGCTACATTACTATTTGGACAGAACAAAGTCCTTCAGGAAATCAGAACAACTTTTTGTGTCCTATGCCGTAGGGGCTCAAGGGAAACCAGTTACCAAACAGACCATTTCCAAGTGGATTGACCACTGCATACGATTTTGTTACTCCTATCATGGGAAATCTGTCCCTACTGGTATCAGATCTCACTCTACCAGGGCCACAGCCACCTCTACAGCCTTCCTCAGAGGTGTGCCTACTAAGGATATTTTGGAGGCAGCCACTTGGAGTTCTGTACATACCTTCACAAAACACTACCACCTGCCCTTATACTCCAGAACAAGAGCAGGCTTCGCCACTGCTGTTTTGCAGGGCATTCTGGCTCAACCCAGTTCCTCATAGTACCTACCACCCTATGCATAGCTTTGGGACTCTACCCATCTGTGATTACTGCAGCTGTATGCACGATGAACATAGTACAGTTTTGTACCTACCATAAATGTAGATGTTCGAGTGCTAATACAGCTGCAGTACAGGTTTCCCTCCCTCCTTCCCTCTTGGTTAGGGCATGGGGCCTAACAACCTCTTCATACCTCCTGACTGGGTTATCCTGTTATGTTTTATTTGCTTGCTTACACTGATTTTGCATTACATTGCATTGCTTGCATATGTGGATAAGCTTTACTTATGTATTGCCTTCCTTTTGGGGGCACCTGACATCTGGGGCAAGAAAGACTGAAGAACATGGCGTCGGCTGTGTCTTATATACTCTGGCCTTCCTGACGTCAGAAGAGTAAGCGACGACAACCGACGCCGGACCAAGACTTTGGAATTCGGCCGACCGAGGGACTGCCTGACGGCTGAAAACCCATCTGTGATTACTGCAGCTGTATTAGCACTCGAACATCTACATTTATGGTAGGTACAAAACTGTACTTTTCTTCTGTTCCATGGTCTCCTACTCTACCAAGACAACATAGGGAATGTTGAGTCCTCTGATGAAATCTTAGATTCATATTCTAGGAAGAGTCCTTAGCTTACTCTTTTCAGCTCCATTCCCCTCTTGCCTTAGGACTGACGAAGAGGATTTTCTGTCTTCTGATTCCCCTATGGAAAAATTATCCTTTTGGGATACTATGGTAAGTATGGTGGAGCATTTTAAATGGAATTGTTCTAAAGTTTCTGATGCACAGTAGCGGTACTATGAACTCTTGTAGATTGATTCACCCTGTCCTCCTGCAGTTCCCCCCTGTATTGGATGCTTTGTTGGACACTTTCTCTGCATCTTCTCAAGCCGCTGATTCCCAGCTTCCTGCTCCAAAGAAAGCTGACATGTTCTTTAAAATCCCAGAAGCCCAGAAGTTTTTGTTCAAAAGCCCTTCTTCCTTCTTACTGATGTGATTTCCTTAGCTACTGGCAAGCATTCTAAATTGTTGTCCTCTTCTAAGCTTCTACCTTCAGACAACGATGGTCATGCTGTGGACTGGTATGTGCTAAAAGTGTTTACTTTTACCTCGTTAGCTTTGAGGGTCATTAACTTCCAGACCCATATGACCAGATATCTGCTAGCACTTCTCTGTCATCTTGGGGGGGGTATTCTGACTGATTTGCCTTATTCTAAGGCAATGTCTTCTGACATTTCCTTGTTGTGCACTGTTTCCCAGGTGTCTGATGCTGCTGATGCCTTTTCTAGGCCAGCTGCCTCAGAGTCTGTGATGGGGAAGATACTGTATTATGCTTATAGGCTCTCCCTGAGGATATCAAGTCAAAGCTCCTGGATTCTCATTCACATTACCAGATTCTCTTTGGCTCTGCTTTGACTCAACTGTTTAAGATGCTTCAAGACAAAGGGAAAGTTATGCAGGATTTGAAACCAAGCTTTTTGTCTCCTGTCCCTAGTTCCACATGAATTACCTGTCTGTCTTTTTGTCTTAAGGGAGGCAAAACAGCCTTTTAGCAGAAAAAGGTTCTCTAAGAGGGTTTTTCCTGATAAATCTTTTCAGTATTCTAAGACTTAAAAAAAAAATTCTTTCCCTGGCAAATCTACTTCCATTTGACATTCAACCACTTCTATATCTCAGCCAGGTTCCTCGTTCCCCCAAGTTAACTATGTCCTTTCTTGCTTGGCAGTGGATAACCACAGACTCTTGGGTGCTTTCCATCATACAAAAGGGTTAAGGTTTGAAAGTCCCTTCCTCCCTTTTTGGATCTTTCCCAAACTCCTCCTTGCCACCTCCCTCATTTTCCTCTAATACTACAGGAGTTTTTATTGTAGGGAACCATTCAACCTGCTCCCCTCCCCGTAACGGAGTCAAGCTCCCTCCCAGCATCATCATCTTCAGGATCTCAAGTTTACAGTGCCTCTGCAAAGTCTAGGGTTCACCTTAAACCTCAAAAAGTATGTGTTGACTCCTTCTCAAGATCAGGTTTTTCTAGAGTGCAGGATTCAGACTGTGCCAATGATGGCTCTGCTACCTCCTCCCAAGGTTCTGTCCTTGACGACTTACGTTCATTCCCTTCTTTCTCTTTCAGTGCTTCCTGCAAGGGAATTCCTTCGAGCTCTGGGGTTCATGTCATCCACCATTCCTATAGTTCCTTTTGCCAGACTCCATATGAGGAAGTGGTACCTCAAAGCTGTCTGGCTTCAACAATGCCATTCTCTGATCTTCCATTTCCTCTATTACCTTGCCTCAAGCTCAAGTTACAGTGGTGGAGAAGATCTCTTTCTGAATCCCGGCCTGCCTTTTCAGGGTCCTCTGCCAACTTGGGAGTTATACACAGATGTTTTGGATTAGGGTTGTGGGGCCTCCTCCAACAAAGTCAGGGTATAGGGGGTTGGTCTCCCCTACTACTAGCAGATCATATCAATGTCAAGGAGATGAGAGCCAGGATTCTGGTTTGCTGTGCTCTCCACTCCCTTTGGATCCCTGGCCAGCTAAGGATTTTTACAGTTAATACCACAGTCATGTGGTATAGCAACAAGCAAGGGGCACAAAGTCATACCTTCTTTTCAGGCTGGCTCTACAGGCTTGGAATTTTGCTATCTGCTATCACTTGACCCTTCAGGTGGTTTACACAGTCTAGTGTCAGATACTCTGAGTAGGTACATGGCAGATCCTCATGAATGGATGCTACATAGGGAGGGTGTTCCTGGACATTGTTCATCAGTGGGGTACTCCTCAAGTAAATCTTTTTGCCTCCCATCTGAACTGACAACTTCCCAGGTTCTGTTTGAGTGCCATGTCCTCTGGCTTGGAAAGTGTATGCTTTGTCTTTTTCCTGGAAGGGGGTGTTTTTGTATGCTTATCCCCCTTGTCCTATGTTGCCAAAAGTCTGGCACAGAATCATTTGGGGCACACCCAAAATCTTGCTGGTGGCTCCCTTCTGGCCAAGACAGCATTGGTTCCTCCTTCTCTTCTATCCCATTTGTACTATCCCATCTGTAAAGAATAGTGCAACAGTGATAAGGAAGTACATAGTGCAGGTGTATAAGATTTTACCATAACAGTAGATGTCCTGCTTCTCACTGTTGCAGTGTTCTGTCCCTCCTGCCTACCCCCCAGTTTTCATTTCTGTGATTTTTCTTCTGGCAGAGTGGTCTGTTTTTCGTCTTTCTTTCTTACCTTCCAAGATGCACATGGTAAGCCCTTTCCTCTTGGGTTGCTCTGGTTCTTCTGGGACAATTCAGTTCTGAGGATTAGGTAGTCATATGTCACTTATGTACCTTATGCCTGGGATGTAGGGCATACATCTGATGTACAGTGCGTAGAAGGAGATAAGCCCTTGGTATGCTGAGTAGACATTTGGCTACTCTTGGCAATATATCCCATCTCTAAAGAATGTTGCCAGCAGTGAGAAGTAGGACGTACTGTTTTGTAAGATCTTACACAACTGTACTTTCCTCATATGTAGACAGTTTTCTCATTCAGGATACCTCACTCCAAAATACTGTACAAAACTTAGAATCCACAACCAACCTCTTCCTCAGTCCTAGGATTCAATCTGAACTTCAGGAAATTCACTCTACAACCCACTCAGTCTCTAGTATTTCTTGGATGTCTCCTAAACACTTCCAATTTGGGCACAGCACTGCCATCCTCTCTGTCCCTATCTCTTGCTTGCTTTATGTGAAGAAAGAGCTGTGTTTGTGGATCATCCAGATTAGAATTAAGCCAGCTGTTCCCTTCTGTACCCCCACCCATTCAAAAGGTGTTGGTAGATGCTTCCTTCCTTGCCTGGGGGGATTATTCAGAGGGTTTCATGTTCAGGGTCTGGTGGTCCAAAGAAGACAGGAGCAAACATATAAAAATAAAAGAGATGATTCTCTAGTCTTTCCCCTCCAGACTGTTCAACAGCTTTGGCTCTTCAAATCCTAACAGACAAAAAATGCATCATTTGGTTTATAAACAGAAAGGGGATACAGAGTCTTATCCTCTTTGTAGGCTTGCAGTAATGGCTTGGGACATTGCTGTTCACCATAGCCTTTATATCAAAGCTGTTGACATCACCTTAGAATTAAATTCAATGGCAGATTATTTGAGTAAATACAAGGCAGACTTTCATGAATGGCAGCTTATTTGAGCAGATATAAAGCGGACCCTCATGAATAGTTGCTTAACCAAGAGGTAGTCTTTCAAATTGTCGATCAATGCAGAATCAGTCACTCAGACAGACCTTTTTGTCTCCACACTGAACAGTCAGCTCAGGCGTTTTTTTGCTCCAGAGCTCCATGCAAGAAAGCTTGAAAAATGTATGGCTTCTTACCATTTAAAGGGAAATTCCTACATGTTTTCTCTCCCTTGTCTATAATTCCAAAAGTCATTCTGATGGTTCAGAAAAACAATCTGAGGATATTGAAGCTGACTCCCTTTTGACCAAGATAACATTGGTTCTCCCTTCATTTCCATCTAGACAAGGGCAAACAGCAAAGGTTACCCACAATGATGGACTTGTTCATACAGCAAAAGGGCGTTCTAGTTCATGTAAGCCTGGAGACATGGAACCTCACAGTCTGGATGTTAATCTTCTAAATTCTTTCAGGCATCTTTTCTCTGAGGATATTTTAGAGGTGATAAAGGAAGCAAAAAACTTATTGTATTTCTAAATGGAAGAGATTTTCAGTATGGTGCTGCATCAGAGGTTCTGCTTGTTATAAAACAGAGTGCTCCTTTATCCAGAAAAAAAATTTTGTGCAAGCTGCACATTCCAGGTCTAGCATACACCTCAGGCAGGCTGCATTTTCAGCTGTTTCTCTCTACCTGCCTTTTGATCCTCCTCTTTTTTCACATTATGAGGTCAAGTAGTTTCTTAAAAGGTGTCCTCCATATCTGGTCTCCCAGAAAATCAATTCATCCTTCTCCTTGAGCAAGTATTGTGGCCTTTAAAAGTTAACACTTCCCCCTTTTGAACTTTTTTATTTATTTATTTATTTTTTTAAATTTTCCACTTGGAAGGCAACCATTTTAGTGGCCTTAACGTCTACCAAATGGTCTCTTGAGTTACAAGATATTATAAATGCTGTCCTTTCTAGTTTTTCACAAAGACATGGTAGCCTTCAGTACTAAACCTTCATTTATGCCAAATTTTTTCACTGAGGTATCATTAAATGAATATGACCATCTGCCTGCATTGTTTCCCATTCCTCAAAATAAAGGGAGAGAATCTTGCTGATGACCACAGGCAGCTTAGAACCTACGTGGACATGCCAAAAGCTATAAAAATCTGGCCACTGAGACTGAGGAATCTGAGGAAAAGAAAGTGTGACTTCCAGTTTCTAAACAGACCGTGTCTAGATGGATTCCCCTTTCTGTTTGTTACTGTTATTCCTACCATGGTAGGTTTCTGCAGAGTAAGGTAAAATTACATTCTACCAGATCAGTAGCTTCTTCTGGAGATTTGTTCAAGGATCTTAAGTCTTAATCCATCATGGAGGCAACTACTTAGTTATACGTTCACTAATAATTACAAGATGCATGCATTTTCCAGAGCCAGAACAGGTTTTGCCAGAAGCATCCTTCAGTGATTACTGGACAGTAGCTCTTTTCCTCAGACATCTACTCCATTTGCTGTAAGGCTTTTGGAATAATCCCATAAGTCAGGAGTACTGCAACAGTGATGTGAATATAGCACAGTTGTGTAAGAACTTAACCTAGTTTTGGATGTTCAAGTAGATCACTGTTACAGATGTCTCTCCTTCCAACATTTTTTATTTCTTTATCTATCCATGGCTAAGGTGGATCTTTTACCTTGTTTGGTTCTGAGTTCATCCTCATTTTGTACTACCTCAGCCCTTTTTTCCTGGGGCATGAAATTCTTGAGGATTTTCGGCCATACTGGCAGCTTGTGTGGTTCAGTGGACTATGGGCATTAGCATAGATGATGGTGTTGATGGTTCAAATCTGGAAGTATCCGCATCTTTTCCACTGTATTTGGCATTCATCAGACCTGTCATTGAGTACAATGCCGCTTTGTTATGTACCTAACCAGACATATTCAACAATTAGAATGTCCCCAGAGGTTCCACACTAAAAGAATACAGGGTGTAAGTAAAATGTCCTATGCAGACCACCTCAAGACCTGTATTCTGTCTCCTATAAGTTTTTGAGGGGAGATGTAAGCCTGGCATACAGAGCATTGTCAGACCCCACCGTGATGGACCTCCTGCATATCCTCAAAACAAAACTGCTCCAGAATTACCTATTCTAAAAGACTTAAAAACTTGTCTGTGATATAAATAGGACCTGCTGGAGAGATAGGTATGTATCCCAGAGACTATCCCGTCTATGAAATAGGCTACCCATCTATGTGAAGCAGAGTCTCTCCCTAACCCAATTTAAGTGCAACTTGGACAATTGGATGGGAAACCGGGAATTCATCCCTGGTTTGGCACCAGTGTCTCTAATGGACACAGGTAACCTGTAAATGGTTCATCTCCCAAGCCCATGCTTACACTTATCAAGGGTATCAGAACTTGTCAGAGATTTGAGATGCATGGCTAGGCATAACAAGGCCCTTGTGGTTGTTAGCCTGGTAAACAGCTATGAACCTATGCAATCCTTAAATGCCAGCATGTCGTCTCATGTTCAGATCATAAGTCAGATGTATGATATAGGAAGGAATGTTCCTAAGGTTTTGTAGACTGACTGGACACCCATTATCCTTGGCAGGATCTCTCCATAAGTCTGCAGTACTGCAACAGTGACCTATTGGAACATCTACTGTTATGAAAAGTTTTTACACAGTTGTATTTTAAATGGGAGCTCTAGCAGTTAATCTTACTACTTGGAACCTCCTTTGATGGTCCTAAATTAGGTTGTAGTTCACCAGTCAGGGTTTGCCACTTTTTCAGAAAAGTGTTATGCTTGGGAATGATGATGTGTCCAGACAGTGTACATCATAATGTGACATACTGCTGAATAAGTGTGCATGCCCTAGATCCTGTTAGTTCTTTTTTCCCCCACACTTACAGTTTGGATCTCAGTCTTTGCTGTTGATTGTCAAGTCCTGTTTTTGCATGGCTAAATGTCAGTATCATAAGTTTCCCAGGTGGTCATCAAATCGCCAGAGAAGAGCAACACCTGTAGAGTAGCAGAGAGCAGCATGAAAGCAGTAGCTGCAGCAAGTGCTGTAGGTTCAGCCTGAATGCTTAACTTCGAAAGAGAAATATTAACATATTTCACCAAGCTGTTGGCAGTCAGTAACTCTTCAAAATGAGACCACCAAAAGGTCCCTTCTCACAGCCTCAGGTACTCATTAATGATTGTTGTAAGGGCAAATACTTGGTTGGCATGTTCAGCCTTGAACCTCTTCAAGGTAAGTCTGGTGTTCAGCTGTTCCTCCGTAGTATGCTTATCTTAGACTGTCAAGGTTTTAAGCTCAAACTTGTCCTAAAGCTTTGGCTAAGGGACTTGGAGGCAGAGGAAGTGTGCCTTCACTTTTGCCACAAAAAGATGCATTCCAAGATTGTTGTGCATTCCTTTGTTCAAATGATTAGCTGGCAGTCATTTCTGCCAGCCTGCTGCTTGAGCTTGAGCCCATGAATCACATAGTCATGAATTAGAAGTACTTGGAGTAATGGACTTTTCCTCCTGGAACTAGTCCTAATAGTCCAGCAGTTCCTAGTTCAAGTAGATTCCACATGGTGGTTGTGCTCTAGGGCTTGCTTCTGGAAGTACAGATGCCTTGGAGTTGTTTGCTGTCTGAGGTATAAATATATCTTTTACCTTTAGGGATTTTGGTTTTAAACTGGCACCATTCCTATTTTTGGCTTCTCCCCACTCTGCACTACAGCCTACCTCCAGTTACCAATCCCCCTATACCTGGATCCAGTCTGTCACTTGGTTGTCCTTGTGTAAAATCATTCCTGTGGGTAGATGTGGTCATGGTTCTTTCTTGCAAAGTGTTTCTTATCAAGAGTCACAAGTGTATTATATGGATATTTGTCAGACAACTGTATTTTGTGGGAACTGTCGATGATGCTAAACCCTCATGAGGTTTTTAATCAGAATGACCTTCTGTATCTATTTTATATAGAGTACACCATTTAGTATACATTGTTACACTGATTGCTTTAAATTAGCTGTACAATGAGCATGCTGTGGGATCCAGTTTCATCCTGTCCACCTGGTTCGATTTTTGAGAGTAGAGCTGCTCATCAGAGCTGATCCGGCCACCTTGCTAGTGCTCCTAGCTTTGAACTCCTTCAAGCAACTCTCATAATGTCACTATTCTCAGTCTAATCTCAGATGTTGTCACCTTTGAGTTTGGACAGATCTGAGGTTGTCTGGCATAAGTCCTCCTTATATTTCATTATATTTGTCTGTCTTGGTACTACTCCTTGACAGAATTTTTACTAATGCTGATATTTATAATGATATGTACTTCATTGTCAGTAAAAAAAAAGTAAAATAAAATGAACTTTGCTCAGCTCCTTCACTGATGTTTAGACACAGATGCCTTGCCCCCCCTCTTTCTTATAGTTATAGCTAATTTTCTCAAACTTGTAATGACTTATTATAAAATATATTTTACAATTATTACCTTTGCAGGCTTTTCTTGCTGATATTTTAGTGCATAATTTGGTGGTTGTTTGTTCTTAGGTTAGTGGATTTGCTGTCTTTTTTTATTATACTTCCATATCCAAATATGGAAAAGGGCATCAAGAAATGTGGCCAGTATAACCGTAAACTCCTGTTGCAGGACACCCACAATCTCCAAGTGGTGAGCCTGAGGCCAGGCCACTTTACAGTGGATTTTTCTGTATTCAGATCCCTTTAGGCCTTGGTCTTTAGTAGGGAAAAAAAAATATTTTGAAAGGGCTACTTCCCCTGAAACAGTGAAAGACAACAGTGACAGGGAGAAAGAAGAAAAGCAAGGCGAGGAAAAAGAAAGATAAGGAAAGGAAGTCAAGTAAAGGAAGTTGAAGACAGGCACCAGTTCAGCACAGAAGTTGCCCAGGCTAGGCTCCCGTCATCCACAACTGGCATTGACCTCAGTGATCTCCACTTCGCCTCCTTCTGAGCACTGCTTGATCAGAGTAGATTGTCATCCAGGACTAATCATCGAAAAAGATGGTCAGTAGACACTTCTCTGAGAAAGAGCTTTCATAGCTAGTGACTTCATGTCTTCTTCCTAAATTCTCCTTTATGTCAACCAGGTTCTTTTGCAGTGCTTCAGACTTGGACTGGGATCAAATGATGAGAACCTTTCTGAAGACTCTGATTAAAATGGCTGTGATTGAGTCACTCTCTGTCTTTAGGGCAGGTTGTGTTGGCCCACATCCCCTATAATGGCTCACTCCCTGGTTCTTGTTTCTACACCAGTGGTTTTGAAGGTGAAAGCGCAACAGGAAACTGTCAGCTCTGGTAACTGTTGGTGTTGTTACCTCTGTGCAAGCCATCATACATCCAACTCATTCATTTTTGCAACTATGCAGATAACTTCAAGGCATCTTTCACCAATACCCTTATGATAGATTCTCTTTATGTGTACCCAAGGAGAAAGAGGAATTACAGAAGAGTGAACAGGAAGGAAAGAAGATATAATTTGAGACTCCTGAAAGACTCTATAACAGAATTCAGAAGGGGTCCAAGTCCTTATGGTTTAGAAAATCAGACAGTCCTTGGAATCCTCTTCTGATAGGTGTGGTCATGGCAGAGGAAGCCCCTTTAATGGACACCAACCTTGAGGGTAGAGGAGGTCCACAGAACCAAATTTCAGGGGTCCCTTCTCAGGCAAACAATCACAATGTCCCTGAAGTCTTTTCTAACTGCTGTCCTCTGGAGGCATTTGGGAGATGGCCTTATCTATTCACTCAGCTGTGTTGATGTCCATCATGCAGTACACTTGGGTGAGAGAAATCATATCATGAGACTCTGCAATACCCTTTTCTCATCACCTAACTCAAGCCTGTACCACTCACAGACATCCAACATCCCTAGTACAGAGGGGCAATAAAAGAGAGAGCAGTTCTTTTTAAAAAAGAGCTATGAAGGAGTCCCACCAGTCCAGAGACTGTCAGAAATCTGTTAAAAGATTCTTTTTTGTTCCAGACCATCACAGGACACACACACACACACACACACACACACACACTCACGCATCTATACCTACAGGCACTTTGGAGGATTGCTTATTAATCTTCAACATATTTTTAGAGGAGGAGTCTAGCTTCTTTTGAAGATCTTTTTGGTATCTGTTAGCACTAATGTTAAAAGGAGAAACATAATTGATGGAGAGTTTCATTGAAACAGTCAAATGGAGAAGGAAGGAAAGTTTGTAACGATGTTTCAAGAAAAGCAGCACAGTAAGAAATTAATATCTTGGGCCTCAGGGAGAGAGTTGGAAAAACAAAAAAGTCATAAAGGAAGACAGTCATCTTCTCAGGAGGTGACAGAGTGCGGGCCTGCAGACTAGATTATTTGTGAGAAGAGAGTATGGCAGCATGGAAATAAAAAGCTAAATATTGGGTCATACTCTTGAGAAGATGATTTTGGGTGATGAAAGAGAAACCAAGTGATCTGAAGGAGCACATGGCAAGCAGTGCTACTTTTAAGTTGTTTCTTTTTATACCATGTGCATATGCAGTGTAGCCGGGTAGTGAAGACTGGCTAAAAAAAAAAAAAGATACCTTATTTTAGAAACTGTCCTTTATGTGTGACCTGTAACCATTTATTCCACTTTTTTTGCCATCTGTTTTCTGTGGTTGATGACCCCTTCTCAACTCTGCAGTATCTCTCATAAACAAAGATCTGTGATTGGTAAGTCCCAAGTGGATCAGGTGATGTACAGGGAACCCAGCAGTCAAGCATTAAAATCAACAGTTCAAGTCCCATATATTTTCTAGTGTGGGTGTAACATTGCTACTTAGACAAAGCAAATGCAGTCCCTGGATAGTCCTTTCATGGTGTGTGTCGAAATGAGTGAGTGGTTGTATATGTCTTTATATTTTTGTGGGTTTTCTCTGGGTATTTTTCTTCCCACCTCAAAAAACATGCTGGTCGATTACCTCCTTTAAAGCGTTAAACTGTTTTGCACTTAACCATTGCCCTGTCAACTGGGATTGGATTGGTTTATTCAGTTTGTAACAGAATTTTATTCCATTTTGTCTTATAAATGCGTTTGTTAACTTTTTCAGCTAGTGTTGTTTGTAGCAAACTAATGTGGATAGTGAATAGCCACTTCTGACTTGTACAACAGCCTTACTATCCAGACAGAAAAACAGTAGCATTATAAAACAGTGACAGCAGAACAATTGAAAATTAAAATGGGTAAAATGCTTGGTACTTGCTAAGTGGCAAAAAAGTTCTTTAAGCGATAAAGCTACTAAAGTAAGTAAGCTGTCAGACTCATCTGAAAACTAGTTCTTTGAATATAGTTCATTTCTTACTACTTATACTGTTGATTTCATGATGACTTGTCTTTAGGTCTTCTAGGGATTCTTTTCATTCTGGCATATCTTTCCAGATATAAGGAAAATAAGTCATTACAGCTGAATTATTGACAGTATTTCATCCCATAGTAAGTTTGTTAGGGCCTAATTGTGGATTGGAGTCCAAAATAACTAGAAGGCACTTTCGTCTTTAAAAAAAAAGAAAAATCTATAATCGCGTCACTGGATTTTCCTGTCTCTACTACTGACTAGCACAGGCAACTCATGCATTGTGTGTGGATTTGACAACACTGAAGATAGGCTCGAAGGGGTTGAAAAACAGTTAAGTACTTTTATATCAGCATGTATATGAAGAAGGTTTCATGTACACGTTGCAGACATTGGTATTAAACAACTAGCACCTGTTAATAAGGTGATAGCTGCTTACTGAGAACTTTCCAAAAACATATGTGCAGAGTAGTAATCCAAAAACAATTGGACATTTTCATAGATTCATAGGTAAGTACTAGGCTAGGTGTCTTTGAAGGCCATTTTAAGCCTAACCAATTTCCCTTTTTGTGCTCAAATTAACCTATCCCATTTGGTTAGAGATTGGCCATGCCCATCCCATGGTTGATAATTATATATTGCCCCTGATGAGAATTAACTGGAGTCATACCATAGATAATTTGAGGGGACACATGCATGGTATAAAGCATTTAAGAGCTGCTTTTGTGTATTAGTAGTAGTGGGGGTAAATTTTCTGTTTCTCATCCATAGATCCAAGTTGCGCTTGAATATGAATGGTGATGAATTTTGTTTTATGTTGACGGGGAGACTGATCCAGGGCAGCAGTTTCCTCTGCAAGATATACCTGTTCCTTCAAACCATTCTGTTGATGTTGCAGAAGAGGTTTTTATTCCTAGACTGAGTATTTCTGATGCCATTTGACTTGCTGATGTGCAGTAAATCCATTACTAGTAGGTTGGAGGATGCCTTGCATGCCAGACACAGGTCACCTCTTAGCAGTCTGGAAGATGCCAAGTATAGTGATAGGACTTTGAGTCAGTCCATGTAAGGCTTGTTGTTTAGACCTTGTTTCCTTTTAGTAGGTATCTCTGTGGTAGTTCCAGATGTTCTTCTTGTTTCACTGTTGCAGTCATTACATTTGGGTAATCTGCTGGCTGGTTGCCCTCAGTCAGCCTGATTAACAAAGTCTTGGGTCCTGCGTCGGTTGTGTCCCTTCTTCCATGATGTCAGGTCGTCAGGGGTATAAAACATGCAGCCGACGCCGTTATTCTAATCTTTCTTGCCGTGCAGTGCCTGAAGCAGAAGCAGTTCGCAAGTGCCGGTCGGCTGACTCCTGAAATTTTCATTTACGAGTTTCAGAACTGAAGTCTTCAACTTAAAGCTAAGTACCCCATTGGGGAAACTTTTTCTTGCTACTTCCGATGTCTGTAAAGTTAATAATTGCATTACTTGTGGAAAGCAAGTACCTCATAAGGATTTTCATCTGTACTGTATTCCTTGCCTAGGCCCTGACCATGACTTACCTTGCTGTCAGTTTTGTGCTTTATTTAATCAGCGCACTATCCGTCGTCGGTACATTTTTGCCTCTAAATATTTCGGTTCTCTGTTTAATTATCCAGAAATGACATCAGTTAGACATCCGACTACTAGGATTCCGAAAAAACACAAAGAAAAAGACAGAGACAGGCTGTCAAGGTCCAAAACCGCCGACGACGCTTCTCCTAAGCCAGTCACCAGTTCGCTGGTACTCAGTGAGGCACTTTCGCAGCCCCTGATACCCGCTAAGTCTGACTCACAGGCCTCTACTGAGACCCATTCGGAGTCCGGTATGCCGCAAGATGCTTCACCTATGGAACCCGCGGATGTCTCTACCTTGGATGGGTCAGGAGCCGCTGTGCAGGCACCGGCTTCTGAGGGTGTATTCAGGCCTACGGACTTGCTTATTAAACCCACTCCACCTACTATACTAAGGCCTAAATCTCGATCTATGTCTAAAAAACCGACGCCCAAGCCACACGTTCAGCCCCTATGCCTAAAAAAACAAATTATCAAAATGGCTGAAGATCTTATTACTCTAATCAGGGGTAGTCAAACCCCCCCCCCCACACTTCTAAAAGGCCTAGGGCTGAGCTTGATTATGTATCTTCTGATCAGGACTCTGTTTCTTCTGATTCTTCTAATGACCTGGATTTGTCCATCCCTATTTGTGAGGATTCTGATGCAGAGGATTCCATTCCCTCTGATTCCCCCCCTGAGGACATTTCTTTTGGGGAAACTTTACATACCTTAAGGGAGCATTTCCACTGGGAAAGTCAGGAATTATCTGAATCAAAAAAGAGGCTTAGGGATTTCCTTCTTCTACCTCGGCATAGGCCTTTGGCTATACCTTCTCTACTAGATATTGTTGATGATGTGTTTTCAGAATCCAGTATGGCCCCTGATTCCCTGCCTCCGGCTCCTAGTAAACCTGACAGATACTACAGGGTTCCTGAGTCACACAAGTTCCTTTTCAAAAATTCTGTTGCGGATCCAGAAACCATTTCTCAGGGGCCCAAGGGCATTAAGGCTTCCACTGCTAAAAATCCTACCCCTTCTGATAGAGACTCCGGGGCGCTGGATAGATGGGATAAAAAGGTTTATACTTCTGCAACCTTGGCAATCAGGGCTTTAAACTGCCATTTTCATATGTTAAAATATCAACAGCATATTATTGGACTGCTTAAACAGAAAATGATGTTGATTTCTGACTGTGTGGAAAATAAAGATTTACAGGATGTATTGCATTCTGCTGAACAAGTTGGAAAACATACTTTGCAATGTGGTTTTGATTCCTTAGAGGCTTCTTGCAGGGCTGCTGTGACTGGGTCTGTGCTTAGAAGGCATGCTTGGCTTAAGGAGCAATCTCTGCCTGATCATGTTAAACCAAAATTGTTGGATGCTCCTTTACATCAGGACCGCCTGTTTGGCAATAAGGCTGAAGAAGTTCTAAAAAAGACGGAAGATGAAGCTAAATCTATGCAAACTGTAAAATGTTTCTTACAAGTGCAACCTCCAAGATTTAGTAGGCACTGGCCTACTAAGAATTGGTTCTTTCCAGCTCCTTCCAGATCCTCTCAAGCCAAACCCAGACACACCAAAAACTCCAAGTTTCAGTCCCAGGGGATTCTCAGAACTAAGCAATGGTGGCCTCCACCACCAAATCTGAAAATAACAAGACCCCCCACTATGGTAAACAGTCTCAATGACTTTCCTTTAAAATTACCAAGCACTTACCTTTTAGCCGCCCCTTTGGGGGGAAAATTGCTCTTCATGCAAAGAACTGGGAACTCATAACTCAGGACAAATGGGTTCAAAATATAGTGTCCCAGGGATACAGATTTCATTTCCACACATTGCCAACACCAAACGGGTGGCCAGACCTGCCCCCAAATCAGTGGGCAGAGGCTCAAAAACAAGTACTTTCCCTCTTAAACATGGGGGCTATTCAGCCGATACCAGAAGAGGAAAAGGGACAAGATTTCTATTCCAGGCTTTTCCTGGTACCCAGAAAAGACAAATCATGGTGTCCAATTCTGGACGTGTCTGTTCTAAACACCTTTCTGGACATTCCAAAATTCAAGATGCTGACTCTTCACCAGTGACTTCCTATGCTAGACAAAGATGCTTGGTTGGCAACTCTAGATTTAAAAGAAGCTTATTTGCATATCCCAATCAGGGGAATCTTGCAGAAGATACCTACGCTTCAAAGCAGGCTACTTGCATTATCAGTTCTCTGCACTGCCCTTTGGCTTGTCTACTGCACCCAGGGTATTCACAAAGTGCCTGGCTCCAGTAATTGCATTTTGCAGGCAAAGAAATATTCAAATATATTCATACCTGGATGATTGTCTAATTCAGGCAGAAAACCAGGCCATACTTTTAAATCATCTGGCGTTTGTAAAAAGGGTTCTAACTTCTCTGGGGTACACCATAAATGAAAATAAATCACAACTGGTACCCTCTCAACAGATTACATTCCTGGGTGCAAGCTTGAATACAACTGCCCAGCTGGCTTTCCTCACGCCAGAAAAGCAAATTCATTTGGTAACTTACTTCAAACAAGTGGCCACAAAAACCCTGCTTTCTGCAAGACAAATACTGCAAGCCTTGGGGTTCATGGCCTCCTGCATTCTTCTAATTCCATATGCAAGACTGCATATGAGGAAACTTCAGTGGTACTTAAAAAGTCTATGGAGTCAACATTGTCACAGCTTGGAAACAATGATTCCTGTCGTACCTTGCCTACGCCTGGAGTTCCTATGGTGGGCACAGGCCTGCCACCAAAACAATGAACTTCCATTCACACTACCCCCTGCCGGCCAAACCCTAACTACAAACGCATCAGACTATGCATGGGCTGCTCACCTGGCAGGGAAGTGCATTCAGAGCAAATGGAACCCAAATCAAATGCACCTACATATCAATCAAAAAGAACTGTTAGCTGTACAGAATGCTCTGACAGCCTTCAAGGGCTACATTCTTCCAGGTCAACTAATGGTAAAGACGGACAACACCACGGTTATGCGGTACATAAACAAGCCAGGGGGTACACATTCCCTACCCCCTCTGCAGACTAGCCATGGCATTGTGGAACACAGCCTTGAGCTGCCAAGTGCACCTACAAGCTCAATTCCTGCCAGGAAAATTGAATACACTGGCAGACGGACTAAGCAGAAATCTCATGGACCCACATGAGTGGAAACTGGAACCACAAATTTTCAACATGTTAACAAGCAAATGGGGGAGCCCAGACATAGATCCATTTGTAAAATACAATAAGACACAAAAAAGTACTGGAATAGTCCAGACTTAGGAACTGCAAGTTGGTATAACCACACACACCGACTATTTGACCTAGGTTTCGTCTTTAATTACAGACTTCTTCAGAACAATGAATTATAAAAACATTGAGCATTAAGTACACTTGTATTAATTGGATAATTGATCTTAATTGATCTCAATTAATTTAGTTTAACCCAAGCTACATAATTTTAAAACAAATAAAATACATTAAGGCAACTACAAAACATTTTTAAATCATAATTATACTATTATATACACTCTAAAATGTTTTATTATTTTACAAACAGAGACTTTAACAAAGAGATAAAAGCATTAATTATCCCTTAATATGTTTCAACTTTAATATAGGGGCAATACTAATGCTATCATTTATGCCTGGAAACACTGTAGCATTTAATTTTAACTGCCATTTCATTTCACAGATATCAAGGTGAACATCTAAAATTCCACCTTGACTGTCTTTATTAATATGTTGTATCACACAAAATTTAAACTGATGCCCGTTATTTTGTTCTATATGTCTAACTAATGCATTGGTTTTCCTCATATGTTTGATATCCATAATATGTTCACTAATTTTAAATGTTCTACAAGTTTTTCGTACATAAAATGCTAAGCATTGACAACACTTTGCTAAATAAACAACATTTTTTGTGCCACAATCATAATGCCCATACAAACTGATGCCCATATCAGCCACCACTATTTTGGAATCTGTAGGCATAATGTACTGGGACATGCCGCATCTCCCACATTTAAAATTACCTTTAACCCTACTTGTGTTATTTATTTCACCCATACCCCAACTATTTCTTTCAAACAGTTGTTTAAAGGATTTTCCTTTTCTATATACATATTTTGGTGAATTACTTAATTTATTCCATACCATGCAATCAAGTTTTAACAATCTCCAGTTATTATGTATAATGTCTACTATATGCTGAGAATCATAAGAATAAGTAGTGATGAAATAAATATCCAAAACATTTGTTCCACAATTTTCTTTAATATTTTTTATATTAACATCATCTCTTTTTTCTATGGAACCACTTATCCTTTCACTATTTTCAATGGGCTTATTAATACCATTATTGTTATTCTGTGAAATATTCTCACTATTACTCATAGTTAATAAAGCCCTATAAGTACCATTATTTCTTTTTCGCTTCACTTCACTACTAATAGATTCACACAACATTGTGGGATATCCTCTCTTAATAAACATACCTTTTATAAAGTCCACTTCACTTAAGAATTCTTGTTCATTACTAACCATTCTGGCTGCTCTAACCATCTGATCCTTAACTATAGCCTTTTTCTGATGGTTAGGATGCCAGCTTTGGTAATTTATGTATGAATTTGAAAAGGCGGGCTTTCAGTATATGCCAGAAATTAAATTTTTTTTAGTTTTATCAACTTTCAACTGTACATCCAAATAAGACAATTTATCTTGACTATATGCATAAGTAAATTTCAAAAATTGCACCGTGTTGTTTATATAATCCATGAACATTTTAATTTTTTCAACACTACCCTCCCATGTCACAAAAATATCATCTAAAAAGTGGGTATAATGTTTAATATATGGTTTAAATTCACTAGAGAACACATATTGCTGTTCCCAAAAGGACATTACATAATTAGCATATATGGGGGCACATGCTGCCCCCATTGCCACTCCTATATTTTGCTTAAAGTAATGATCTTCAAAAAATATATAATTATTGTTTAACACTACTTCCATTAAGGTATAAACACATTGATGTGGTCTTGATCATACATCCCTGTCAAAAATAATTGATTTTCAAGCCATTCTAGGCCTAATTCACTAGGAATTACCGAAAACAAATTGCATACATCAATGGTAAGCAATACTGTGTGTTCGCTAATCCTAACTACATTGTTTCTCAAAAAAATTCCATGAATCTTTCGTAATATAGTCAAATTTCTTTATTCCTTTTTATAGATGGAAATCCAAAAACTTACTAATGAAGCATGTTTTACTTCTTTTTCCATGTACTATAGGCCTAAATTTAATGTTATCCAGCCCTTTATGTATTTTTGGAATCCCAAAAATGTTGCTGACCATTGGATATTCATTTCTTAAATAATGGTACTCCGCCTCATCAGTTTGACCCTGCATTAGTAAATCTTCTATCAATAAATCAATTTTAGAATATGCTATATGTACCTAGATCTATTTGCCTCCCCCCAGAACTACCAGTTGGACAAATTTTGCACAAAGATTCCCCACAAAAAAACCTGGAAAGTGGAAGCTCTGCCCTTCAGCTGGAAAAGCCTATCAGTCTACGCCTTTCCCCCTCTGCCTCTGCTCGCCAAAGTTCTGCTAAAAGTCAAACAGGAAAAACCAAGAATGATTTTGATTGCTCCAGACTGGCCACGCCAACACTGGTACCCACTCCTGTGCAGTGTGTCACAAATATCTCCCTGGCACCTGCCTCAGACACCTTCCTAGTTTTGTTTTGGAGAAGTTCACTCTACCTCCTTTCAAGCCAGCTGCTACTGCAGACTTCATAGGTTCATAGGTAGGTACTAGGCTATCGGCCCAAGGGCCTACATAAGCCTAGCCAACAAGGTTCCCTAGCTTACGCCACCCAAGAAAGTTATTTTCCTGTACCACTGTCGAGCAGAGACAGAAGTGATCCCCAGGGTGTATTTCCTATTTCCCATCCACTCATCAAGATTTTTTCTTGAAGAGTGCTAATGAAGCACCGACAGCCTCCGGGGGGGGGGGTGGGCCGGACGCGCACCTGCTCCCTCCCGTCCTCGGACGGGCTTCCTGGCTCGAGGCGGTGGGGGGACTCATCTCCTCCATCCGCATCTCTCCCTGGGGGGACGGGGGGCCGTCACGGGCTCCCTCGACTCCCCAGCCTCGCCCTCCGCGGGGGCCGGACGACCCCCTGGGGCGATGGAAGGTACAATGACCCTCAGACAGGTGTAGCCCCAGGAGTAACACGGGGCCGCAAAGTGTGTTCGAAGTGTCAATGATCAATGTGTCCTGCAATTCACATTAGTTCTGGCAGCTAGCTGCGTTCTTCATCGACGCACAAGCCGAGTGATCCACCGCTCAGAGTCGTATTGCTTCTCGTCCGCCGGGGGGTACCCCCGCCCGGCATCGCACCCCGAGACGAGCACGTGAGGTTTCACGGGCGCCTGGACTGGGGTTACTGGCCCCGTGCCGTGGGACAGCAGGGAGTCCCGCGGCGGCCGGCGCACAGCCGCACCGCCGACATTCCGGGTCTTTGAACCACATGGGGCATCCTCCGCAAGTACCCGCGACCGACATCGAGGGGAGAGGACTCCGTTGTGCCACCCCCGGGGGTGGCCCCGCGCAGCCGGAGGGGAGACCGCCACCCTCTCCCTCCAGCCGCGTGGGGAGCCAGCTTCCTCTGGGGCGCATGGCGGTCCGCACCACCGCCATCCCCTTGTGGCGGCGGAGGGGCACCCGCACCTCCCGCCGTGCCGGCGGACCCCCCTCCCTCCCACCACTGGGAGGCGAGGGGGGGGTGGGATGCCACCCCTTGCTCTCGTGCTCACTCCCCTCTCCCTCCCCCCGGGAGCCACGGGCTCGGGGAGCGCGGAGAGACGGGAGTCCGAGAGAGATACTGAGGGTCGGGGCGGCTGAGCGTGAGAGGCCTTGGTACCCGGGGACGGCGCCGTCCCGGGACCCTCTGCATTAATGATCCTTCCGCAGGTTCACCTACGGAAACCTTGTTACGACTTTTACTTCCTCTAATGCTTACCACTCCCACTGATAAGCTAGAAGGCTTCCCTCCAACACAGAAAGGCTTGGGGGGCTCAGAAGCTTACAAACAGTCTTAGATGCAGCAAATCTGTAAAATTTCTTTCTTGGAAAACAGACTTCTTTTAGCAATCACTTCAGCTAGAAGGATATCTGAATTACAGGCCCTTATGGCAGTGGACCTTTCATCATATTTCATGCAGACAGGGTATCTCTTAAGGGCCACTCTATCCTTCATGCCCAAGGTGATTTCCAGTGTGGCTCTTAATCAGTCCATTCATTTGCCAACCTTCTATCCCAATCCAGAGAACAAAGGTGAACGGATTCTGCATTTGTTGGACGTGCACAGACAACTTAGATTCAACTTGGACAGAACTAAACTTCGAAAAAAATCTGAACAATTGTGAGCAGCATTTGCTGCTGGGGCAGAGGGGAAGGCTATTTCAAAACAAACCATTTCTAAATGGATAAGCCATTGCATTAATTTCTGCTATAAGCACCATGTAAAACCTATTCCCCAGGGCATCAGATCGCATTCCACCAGGGCTGCATCTACTTCTGCAGCCTTTCTCAGAGGTGTTCCTACCAAGAATATTCTAGAAGCTGCTACCTGGAGTTCTGTACATACTTTCACCAAGCATTATCATTTACCAATTTTCTCTAAATCCAGAGCTGGCTTTGCCACTGCTGTCTTGCAGGGCCTTATAGCTGGTCCTAATGCTGTATAATTTCCTTCTCCCAACCATAGCTTTGGGAATCTACCCAAATGTAATGACTGCAACAGTGAAACACAAAGAACATAGTACAGTTGTGTACACTTACCATAAATGTAGATGTTAGAGTGTATTCACTGTTGCAGTCCTGGCTACCCTCCCTCCAGCCCCCTGTTTTTCTCTGGCTATACCTCTACTTTCTTTTACTATACTTAAAAGCGTTTTTGGTGTATTTGCTTTTGTTTGGAGGCATATTTTTGTGTTTTAAATTTTATTTGCTCCCCATATGGGGGGCACCTGACATCTGGGGCAAGAAAAACTGATGTAATGGCGTCGGCTGCATGTTTCATACCCCTGACGACCTGATGTCATGGAAGAAGGGACAGCAACTGACGCAGGACCCAAGACTTTGTTAATCAGGCCGACTGAGGGCAACCTGCCAGCAGATTACCCAAATGTAATGACTGCAACAGTGAATACACTCGAACATCTACATTTATGGTAAGTGTACACAACTGTACTTTATTGCATGTGTCTGGGCAGATTTATGCCAAAGGGAGCATTATGTTCAACGGTTAGCCTAATGAGGACTGCATAAAGGGAAGCAATGACATCCCTAGATCAAGATACCATTTATTTATTTATAAGCTGTACAGTATCGAAGGACTTTCTTACAGCACTAGGTATGTTGGTCAAAAGTTAGGTCACTCTGCACATAAGTTCCTAAATCCTGAACAATTGGGTCGACTCTCAGGGCATATTAATGTGATAGCTCCCTGGGATACATGACTTCCCAAAGGATACAGTAATACATTTTTTGGCATTTAGTTTCACCCAGTGATTTGGGCACCAGTTTATTTGTTACAAATGCAGGATGGTAAAGTTATTTGGGGATTCAGTGGCTGCCCCTAGCTTGCAGTCATCTGCAAACTTAGTCAGACAGAGCCTTTTTGTATTTGCTTTTATTTCAGAAAACTAGATGTCAAACAGGAGACATCCCAGCACAGCACGCTTGAGGTCTCCATTGGTGACCAGCCTCCTTGTGGAGGTAACTTCCCGTACTTTTGGGCTTCATTGATGGATGCAAGAAGCTAGATGTTAATAGTCCATATGGATTATTGCCTTTCCTCATTTAACTTATTCAAATAAAGTTAATGATTAAATAACTGTTTTCTGCATCTGTGTGTATAGTAGTAGTGGAATTGTTGCAGGCAGATAGAAAGGGGTGGAATATTATATATCTGAAAAAGGTATATGCTGTTGCCGAACACTCGTGGGGACATTGCCACTCTGAAGTGAGGTGCATTAGTTGTGAAAGCAGCAGGAAAAAATGTAAAGAGAAAGATAATAGGGAGAAATTGAAATTGGTAGAATGCATGGGAATTCTGTGGAGAATTAGCAAGGCACACTGGCAGAGCTAAAGAGGCAAATGGGCATAAGTAGCAAAAGGAGTTGTAAACAAAGTGTTGGACTACCTGCTTGTTTAATATAGAGTGTAGGAGTAGAAAGGGTGCACGTGGTAGAATATGGCCTTAAAAATAATGTGGAAGCATAAAGGGACAGATGGTACTTGATTCATTTGAAAACTTGAAGAAGAAATAAAGACTATATGAAGAGATACAGGCTAGGTGATAAGAAATTGTGGGGATTCAGAAAGTGTACTCAAGAGAAGAATGAGGAGAAGAAAGGGGCAAAAGAAGGGAAGAGAGAAAGTTCAAGTAAGTAGCTAAAAGAAAAAGTAGAGGTGAATAGCTTAAGTGCATATTACTATTGCATGGGGGG